>NW_027175574.1:0-113604 GCF_028021215.1 Eschrichtius robustus
TTCAAACCGCACCTGTCTCGCCTACCATGGACGAAATGAAGGTTTGGCCACGGTTGCCCGGTTTCAAACTTGAGTTCATAAGGTTATCCTCAGTAGTTTCTGACTACCTCAAGGAAACACACGGGACCCACAGGGCTCTTCCATGGAGTTCCTGTGGGCACAGGGACCTCTGCATAGGATGAAATGGGTAAGTATTTCAGTACCTTATGTAGGCATCGGTGACCATGGCTCTTGCACATACTTAACAGTGTGAAGTGTGAAGCATGTACTGGTCTTCAGGCTGGATGCAAAGGTTAGCTTTCGCTACTGGGAGACTGCTATCCTGTGTTCCAGACTGAATCACAAGCACATTGTGCAGTAACAGGGCAGTTCTGTTTCAGTCACTGAGGACGATCCACTTGCAAAGAGAATCTGCCAGGCGCTGCTTTCGCGAGGCCTTTTGACGACTGGAACTCTCTGCCAAGGCATCCCAGAAAGGAGTACTTTGCCCTTGCTATGAATGTGAAGAGTTCTTCCTGGAACCTACTTCGCCTAGGGTTCCTCAAAGCCAGCGGCCTCTCTTCTAGCATACAGTGGTCATCATGAGAACCTGGTGCACGATACCCTGCCCTATGTGTCCCCAGGGGCATAGCAGAGTTATGGCACTCCTTTTCAGAGTATGGCTTCGTGGCTACCACTGCACACTCAACTCTGCTGATGTGAAACACTGGACCTTACCCTGAGGACTTAGGTCAGATTTCATTTGTATGGAGCTGAATCTGGAGTGCAGTTGGATGAGTTTCTAGAAAGCAATTGCCAACACATTATAGCCATTAGGAGAACGCAGCCTTGGCCCACAGCGACAATCCTGCAGTGAGGAGAAGTTGGGCCCCTAGGGCTGTTCAGGCAGCTGTGAAGCCCAAAGCAAGTGGCTTCCATTCCAGGAGAATACGAACGTTCCCATCGGTGTCCGACTTTCAAGGTTGATGACACAGCAGGTTTATCTGAAGATTCTGCCTACCTCTCTACTACTGGGGAAAGACTGCTTCTTTCTGCAAAGAAAGGTTTTCACGTGGTGAGTGCTGTACGAGCAGAAGAGCATTCCCCCGCCGGGCAAAAGTTAGGCCTTGGTGAATCTGGATGGTCCCAGAAGTCCAGCATTGTCACAGGTAAAGCTGTCCGTTGTTTTCAGGCTGGAACTAAACATATAGCTTCCGACTGCCGTAGGGAGACATATTTGGGAGCCCACAGGTTTCACTTGTGAGGCACAGTGGTGTTTCTCAGAAGAATCCAAATGCCTCCCTGGCTACGCCAGCATGGAGTGTAAGGTTGCTTGGAACGGCGTTCCTGAGGCCGTTTGAATGCTGTACAAATGAGAGCTGTCGAACGATCCGGGCAGGGCTTTGCCATTACCACTGCACGTTCACAGCCTTAAATCAACGAACCCAGTTGCTTCCTGGGACTCAAACGCAGCACAAGATTTGGACGGCATTCAGTGCCCTTTCACAGATGTTACTACCAAGGTGAGTGCACATTGAGTCGTGAAATACGTAACACTGTTGCAGCCTTCCTTTAAGACATGCTGCTTCGTTACTAGGGAAAAGCTCAGCTTACTAAGGGAGAAATCTGGACTTTTACTTGAGCACAGGGGTGCCTGTCCTATGCCGGCAGGTTCCAGTGTGCTGCTAGTGGAGCTCCCAGCAAGGAACGGAGACCAGCATGCCTCATAAGATTACACTCAAGTTCTTTCGTGATGCTGTCAGGCAGGAAAGAGAAGATGGGTAGCAAGAGTGATTTTCAGGCAGCTTTCAAACCGCACCTGTCCCGCCTACCACGGACGAAATGAACGTTTGGCCAGGGTTGCCCGGTTTCAAACTTGAGCTCATAAGGTTATCCTCAGTAGTTTCTGACTACCTCAAGGAAACACACGGGACCCACAGGGCTCTTCCATGGAGTTCCTGTGGGCACAGGGACCTCTGCATAGGATGAAATGGGTAAGTATTTCAGTACCTTATGTAGGCATCGGTGACCATGGCTCTTGCACATACTTAACAGTGTGAAGTGTGAAGCATGTACTGGTCTTCAGGCTGGATGCAAAGGTTAGCTTTCGCTACTGGGAGACTGCTATCCTGTGTTCCAGACTGAATCACAAGCACATTGTGCAGTAACAGGGCAGTTCTGTTTCAGTCACTGAGGACGATCCACTTGCAAAGAGAATCTGCCAGGCGCTGCTTTCGCGAGGCCTTTTGACGACTGGAACTCTCTGCCAAGGCATCCCAGAAAGGAGTACTTTGCCCTTGCTATGAATGTGAAGAGTGCTTCCCGGAACCTACTTCGCCTAGGGTTCCTCAAAGCCAGCGGCCTCTCTTCTAGCATACAGTGGTCATCATGAGAACCTGGTGCACGATACACTGCCCTATGTGTCCCCAGGGGCATAGCAGAGTTAAGGCACTCCTTTTCAGAGTATGGCTTCGTGGCTACCACTGCACACTGAACTCTGCTGATGTGAAACACTGGACCTTACCCTGAGGACTTAGGTCACCTTTCATTTGTTTGGAGCTGAATCTGGAGTGCAGTTTGTTGAGTTTCTGGAAAGCAATTGCCAGCACATTATTGCCATTGAGAGAACGCAGCCTTGGCCCACAGCGAAAACCTGCAGTGAAGAGAAGTTGGGCCCCTAGGGCTGTTCAGGCAGCTGTGAAGCCCAAAGCAAGTGGCTTCCATTGCAGGAGATTATGAACGTTCCGATCAGTGTCCCACTTTCAAGCTTAATGACAGTATCTTCTGAGAAACACCACTGTGCCTCACAAGTGAAACCTGTGGGCTCCCAAATACGTCTCCCGACGGCAGTCGGACGCTAGATGTTTAGTTCCAGAGGAGAAACAACGGACAGGTTTCCCTGTGACAATGCTGGACTTCTGGAACCATCCAGATTCACCAAGGCCTTACTTTTGCCCGGCGGGGGAATGCTCTTCTGCACGTACAGCACTCCCCAAGTGAAAACCTACCTTAGCAGAAGGAGGCAGTCTTTCCCTAGCACTAGAAGCTAGGCAGAATCGTCAGGTAAAGCTGCTGTGTCATCAAGGTTGAAAGTGGCACACCGACGGGAACGTTCGCATTCTCCTTGTACCGAAGCGACTTGCTCTGGGCTTCAAATCTGCCTGAACAGCACTAGCGGCCCAACTCCTCTTCACTGCACGATTGTCGCTGTGGGCCAATGCTGGCTGTCTCAAAGTTAATAATGTGCTGGCATTCCTTTCTAGAATCTCAACACACTGCACTCCAGATGCAGCTCCAGCCGAATGAAAGGGGACCTAAGGCCTCAAGGTAAGGTCCAGTGTTTCACATCTGCAGAGTTGGGTGTGCAGTGGTATCCACGAAGCCATACTCTGAAAGGGAGTGCCTTAACTATGTTATGCCCTGGGGACACATAGGGCAGTCGATCGTGCACCAATTTTGCATGATGACCGCTGTGTGCCGGAAGAGCTGCCGCTGGCTTCTGAGGAACCCCAGGCGAAATAGGCCCCCGGGAAGCACTCTTCACATTCAGAGCAAGGGCAACGTGCTCCTTTCTGGGTTGCTAGGTAGAGTGTTCCAGTCGTCAAAGAGCCTCGCGAAAGCAGTGCCTGGCAGACTCACTTTGCAATTGGATCGGCCGCAGTGACTGAAAGGGAACTGCGCTGCTACTACACAATGTGCAGACGAGACAGTCCGGGACACAGGACAGCACTCTCACAGAAGCGAAAGCTAAGCTTTGCATCCAGCCTGAAGACCAGTACATTTTTCACTTTTCACACTGTTAGGTATGTGCAGGAGTATTGGTCACCGAGGCCTACCTAAGTTACTGAAATACTTACCCAGTTCATCCTATGCAATGGTCCCTGTGCCCAAAGGGTCTCCATGGACGGGCCCTTGTGGGCCCCGTGTGTTTCCTTGAGGTAGTCAGAAACTGCTGAGGATAACCTTATGAGCTCAAGTTTGAAACCGGGCCACCCTGGCAAAACCTTCATTTCGTCCGTGGTAGGCGAGACAGTTGCGGTTTGAAAGCTGCCTGAAAAACACTCCTGCTGCCCATCTTCTCTTTGCTGCCTGACGGCGTCACGAAAGAACTGTGAGTGTACTCGTATGAGGCTTGCTGGTCTCAGTTCCTTGCTGGGAGCTCCTCCAGGAGCACATGGGAGCTTGCCGGCAAAGAACTGGCACCCCTGGCCTCAAGGAAAAGTCCAGATATCTCCCATAGGAAGCTTAGGTATGCCCTAGAAGCGAAGAAGCATGTGTTAAAGGAATGCTGCCACACCGTTACGTATTTCACGACTCATTGTGCACTCACTTGGTTTGTAACAGCTGTGACAGGGCACTGAATGCCATCCAACTCTTCTGTGGCGTTTGAGTCCCAGGAAGCAAATGGGTTCGTTGGCTTTAAGGCTGTTAACGTGGAGCGGTAATGGCAAAGCCCTGTCCGGATGGCTCGACAGCTCTCACGTAAACAGCATTCAAACGGCCTCAGGAACGCCGTTCCAAGCAGCCTTACATTCCATGCTGGCGTAGCCAGGGAGGCATTTGGATTCTTCTGAGAAACACCACTGTGCCTCACAACTGAAACCTGTGGGCTGCCAAATACGTCTCCCGATGGCAGTCACATGCTGGATGTTTAGTTCCAGAGGAAAAACAACGGACAGGTTTCCCTGTGACAATGCTGGACTTCTGGGACCATCCAGATTCACCAAGGCCTAACTTTTGCCCGGCGGGGGAGTGCTCTTCTGCACGTACAGCACTCCCCACGTGAAAACCTACCTTAGCAGAAGGAGGCAGTGTTTCCCTAGTACTAGAAGCTAGGCAGAATCGTCAGATAAAGCTGCTGTGTCATCAAGGTTGAAAGTGGCACACCGACGGGAACGTTCGCATTCTCCTTGTACCGAAGCGACTTGCTCTGGGCTTCAAATCTGCCTGAACAGCACTAGCGGCCCAACTCCTCTTCACTGCACGATTGTCGCTGTGGGCCAATGCTGGCTGTCTCAAAGTTAATCATGTGCTGGCATTCCTTTCTAGAATCTCAACACACTGCACTCCAGATGCAGCTCCAGCCGAATGAAAGGGGACCTAAGGCCTCAAGGTAAGGTCGTGTGTTTCACATCTGCAGAGTTGGGTGTGCAGTGGTATCCACGAAGCCATATTCTGAAAGGGAGTGCCTTAACTATGTTATGCCCTGGGGACACATAGGGCAGTCGATCGTGCACCAATTTTGCATGATGACCGCTGTGTGCCGGAAGAGCTGCCGCTGGCTTCTGAGGAACCCCAGGTGAAATAGGCTCCCGGGAAGCACTCTTCACATTCAGAGCAAGGGCAACGTGCTCCTTTCTGGGTTGCTAGGTGGAGTGTTCCAGTCGTCAAAGAGCCTCGCGAAAGCAGCGCCTGGCAGACTCTCTTTGCAAGTGGATCGGCCCCAGTGACTGAAAGGGAACTGCGCTGCTACTACACAATGTGCAGACGAGACAGTCCGGGACACAGGACAGCACTCTCACAGAAGCGAAAGCTAAGCTTGGCATCCAGCCTGAAGACTAGTACATTTTTCACTTTTCACACTGTTAGGTATGTGCAGGAGCATTGGTCTCTGAGGCCTACCTAAGTTACTGAAATACTTACCCAGTTCATCCTATGCAATGGTCCCTGTGCCCAAAGGGTCTCCATGGACGGGCCCTTGTGGGCCCCGTGTGTTTCCTTGAGGTAGTCAGAAACTGCTGAGGATAACCTTATGAGCTGAAGTTTGAAACCGGGCCACCTGGCAAAACCGTCATTTCGTCCGTGGTAGGCGAGACAGTTGCGGTTTGAAAGCTGCCTGAAAAACACTCCTGCTGCCCATCTTCTCTTTGCTGCCTGACGGCGTCACGAAAGAACTGTGAGTGTACTCGTATGAGGCTTGCTGGTCTCAGTTCCTTGCTGGGAGCTCCTCCCGGAGCACATGGGAGCTTGCCGGCAAAGAACTGGCACCCCTGGCCTCAAGGAAAAGTCCAGATTTCTCCCATAGGAAGCTTAGGTATGCCCTAGAAGCGAAGAAGCATGTGTTAAAGGAATGCTGCAATACCGTTACGTATTTCACGACTCATTGTGCACTCACTTGGGTTGTAACAGCTGTGACAGGGCACAGAATGCCGTCCAACCCTTCTGTTGCGTTTGAGTCCCAGGAAGCAAATGGGTTCGTTGGCTTTAAGACTGTGAACGTGGAGCGGTAATGGCAAAGCCCTGCCCGGATGGCTCGACAGCTCTCTCGTAAACAGCATTCAAACGGCCTCAGGAACGCCGTTCCAAGCAGCCTTACATTCCATGCTGGCGTAGCCAGGGAGGCATTTGGATTCTTCTGAGAAACACCACTGTGCCTCACAACTGAAACTTGTGGGCTCCCAAATACGTCTCCCGACGGCAGTCGGATGCTAGATGTTTAGTTCCAGAGGAAAAACAACGGACAGGTTTCCCTGTGACAATGCTCGACTTCTGGGACCCTCCAGATTCACCAAGGCCTAACTTTTGCCCGGCGGGGGAGTGCTCTTCTGCACGTACAGCACTCCCCACGTGAAATCCTACCTTAGCAGAAGGAGGCAGTCTTTCCCTAGTACTAGAAGCTAGGCAGAATCGTCAGATAAAGCTGCTGTATCATCAAGGTTGAAAGTGGCACACCGACGGGAACGTTCGCATTCTCCTTCTACCGAAGCGACTTGCTCTGGGCTTCAAATCTGCCTGAACAGCACTAGCGGCCCAACTCCTCTTCACTGCACGATTGTCGCTGTGGGCCAATGCTGGCTGTCTCAAAGTTAATAATGTGCTGGCATTCCTTTCTAGAATCTCAACACACTGCACTCCAGATGCAGCTCCAGCCAAATGAAAGGGGACCTAAGGCCTCAAGGTAAGGTCCAGTGTTTCACATCTGCAGAGTTGGGTGTGCAGTTGTATCCACGAAGCCATACTCTGAAAGGGAGTGCCTTAACTATGTTATGCCCTGGGGACACATAGGGCAGTCGATCGTGCACCAATTTTGCATGATGACCGCTGTGTGCCGGAAGAGCTGCCGCTGGCTTCTGAGGAACCCCAGGCGAAATAGGCCCCCGGGAAGCACTCTTCACATTCAGAGCAAGGGCAACGTGCTCCTTTCTGGGTTGCTAGGTAGAGTGTTCCAGTCGTCAAAGAGCCTCGCGAAAGCAGCGCCTGGCAGACTCTCTTTGCAAGTGGATCGGCCCCAGTGACTGAAAGGGAACTGCGCTGCTACTACACAATGTGCAGACGAGACAGTCCGGGACACAGGACAGCACTCTCACAGAAGCGAAAGCTAAGCTTTGCATCCAGCCTGAAGACCAGTACATTTTTCACTTTTCACACTGTTAGGTATGTGCAGGAGCATTGGTCACCGAGGCCTACCTAAGTTACTGAAATACTTACCCAGTTCATCCTATGCAATGGTCCCTGTGCCCAAAGGGTCTCCATGGACGGGCTCTTGTGGGCCCCGTGTGTTTCCTTGAAGTCGTCAGAAACTGCTGAGGATAACCATATGAGCTCAAGTTTGAAACCGGGCCCCCCTGGCAAAACCGTCATTTCGTCCGTGGTAGGCGAGACAGTTGCGGTTTGAAAGCTGCCTGAAAAACACTCCTGCTGCCCATCTTCTCTTTGCTGCCTGACGGCGTCACGAAAGAACTGTGAGTGTACTCGTATGAGGCTTGCTGGTCTCAGTTCCTTGCTGGGAGCTCCTCCAGGAGCACATGGGAGCTTGCCGGCAAAGAACTGGCACCCCTGGCCTCAAGGAAAAGTCCAGATATCTCCCATAGGAAGCTTAGGTATGCCCTAGAAGCGAAGAAGCATGTGTTAAAGGAATGCTGCCACACCGTTACGTATTTCACGACTCATTGTGCACTCACTTGGTTTGTAACAGCTGTGACAGGGCACTGAATGCCATCCAACTCTTCTGTGGCGTTTGAGTCCCAGGAAGCAAATGGGTTCGTTGGCTTTAAGGCTGTTAACGTGGAGCGGTAATGGCAAAGCCCTGTCCGGATGGCTCGACAGCTCTCACGTAAACAGCATTCAAACGGCCTCAGGAACGCCGTTCCAAGCAGCCTTACATTCCATGCTGGCGTAGCCAGGGAGGCATTTGGATTCTTCTGAGAAACACCACTGTGCCTCACAACTGAAACCTGTGGGCTGCCAAATACGTCTCCCGATGGCAGTCACATGCTAGATGTTTAGTTCCAGAGGAAAAACAACGGACAGGTTTCCCTGTGACAATGCTGGACTTCTGGGACCATCCAGATTCACCAAGGCCTAACTTTTGCCCGGCGGGGGAGTGCTCTTCTGCACGTACAGCACTCCCCACGTGAAAACCTACCTTAGCAGAAGGAGGCAGTGTTTCCCTAGTACTAGAAGCTAGGCAGAATCGTCAGATAAAGCTGCTGTGTCATCAAGGTTGAAAGTGGCACACCGACGGGAACGTTCGCATTCTCCTTGTACCGAAGCGACTTGCTCTGGGCTTCAAATCTGCCTGAACAGCACTAGCGGCCCAACTCCTCTTCACTGCACGATTGTCGCTGTGGGCCAATGCTGGCTCTCTCAAAGTTAATCATGTGCTGGCATTCCTTTCTAGAATCTCAACACACTGCACTCCAGATGCAGCTCCAGCCGAATGAAAGGGGACCTAAGGCCTCAAGGTAAGGTCCAGTGTTTCACATCTGCAGAGTTGGGTGTGCAGTGGTATCCACGAAGCCATATTCTGAAAGGGAGAGCCTTAACTATGTTATGCCCTGGGGACACATAGGGCAGTCGATCGTGCACCAATTTTGCATGATGACCGCTGTGTGCCGGAAGAGCTGCCGCTGGCTTCTGAGGAACCCCAGGCGAAATAGGCTCCCGGGAAGCACTCTTCACATTCAGAGCAAGGGCAACGTGCTCCTTTCTGGGTTGCTAGGTGGAGTGTTCCAGTCGTCAAAGAGCCTCGCGAAAGCAGCGCCTGGCAGACTCTCTTTGCAAGTGGATCGGCCCCAGTGACTGAAAGGGAACTGCGCTGCTACTACACAATGTGCAGACGAGACAGTCCGGGACACAGGACAGCACTCTCACAGAAGCGAAAGCTAAGCTTGGCATCCAGCCTGAAGACTAGTACATTTTTCACTTTTCACACTGTTAGGTATGTGTAGGAGCATTGGTCTCTGAGGCCTACCTAAGTTACTGAAATACTTACCCAGTTCATCCTATGCAATGGTCCCTGTGCCCAAAGGGTCTCCATGGACGGGCCCTTGTGGGCCCCGTGTGTTTCCTTGAGGTAGTCAGAAACTGCTGAGGATAACCTTATGAGCTGAAGTTTGAAACCGGGCCACCTGGCAAAACCGTCATTTCGTCCGTGGTAGGCGAGACAGTTGCGGTTTGAAAGCTGCCTGAAAAACACTCCTGCTGCCCATCTTCTCTTTGCTGCCTGACGGCGTCACGAAAGAACTGTGAGTGTACTCGTATGAGGCTTGCTGGTCTCAGTTCCTTGCTGGGAGCTCCTCCCGGAGCACATGGGAGCTTGCCGGCAAAGAACTGGCACCCCTGGCCTCAAGGAAAAGTCCAGATTTCTCCCATAGGAAGCTTAGGTATGCCCTAGAAGCGAAGAAGCATGTGTTAAAGGAATGCTGCAATACCGTTACGTATTTCACGACTCATTGTGCACTCACTTGGGTTGTAACAGCTGTGACAGGGCACAGAATGCCGTCCAACCCTTCTGTTGCGTTTGAGTCCCAGGAAGCAAATGGGTTCGTTGGCTTTAAGACTGTGAACGTGGAGCGGTAATGGCAAAGCCCTGCCCGGATGGCTCGACAGCTCTCTCGTAAACAGCATTCAAACGGCCTCAGGAACGCCGTTCCAAGCAGCCTTACATTCCATGCTGGCGTAGCCAGGGAGGCATTTGGATTCTTCTGAGAAACACCACTGTGCCTCACAACTGAAACTTGTGGGCTCCCTAAATACGTCTCCCGACGGCAGTCGGATGCTAGATGTTTAGTTCCAGAGGAAAAACAACGGACAGGTTTCCCTGTGACAATGCTCGACTTCTGGGACCCTCCAGATTCACCAAGGCCTAACTTTTGCCCGGCGGGGGAGTGCTCTTCTGCACGTACAGCACTCCCCACGTGAAATCCTACCTTAGCAGAAGGAGGCAGTCTTTCCCTAGTACTAGAAGCTAGGCAGAATCGTCAGATAAAGCTGCTGTACCATCAAGGTTGAAAGTGGCACACCGACGGGAACGTTCGCATTCTCCTTCTACCGAAGCGACTTGCTCTGGGCTTCAAATCTGCCTGAACAGCACTAGCGGCCCAACTCCTCTTCACTGCACGATTGTCGCTGTGGGCCAGTGCTGGCTGTCTCAAAGTTAATAATGTGCTGGCATTCCTTTCTAGAATCTCAACACACTGCACTCCAGATGCAGCTCCAGCCAAATGAAAGGGGACCTAAGGCCTCAAGGTAAGGTCCAGTGTTTCACATCTGCAGAGTTGGGTGTGCAGTTGTATCCACGAAGCCATACTCTGAAAGGGAGTGCCTTAACTATGTTATGCCCTGGGGACACATAGGGCAGTCGATCGTGCACCAATTTTGCATGATGACCGCTGTGTGCCGGAAGAGCTGCCGCTGGCTTCTGAGGAACCCCAGGCGAAATAGGCCCCCGGGAAGCACTCTTCACATTCAGAGCAAGGGCAACGTGCTCCTTTCTGGGTTGCTAGGTAGAGTGTTCCAGTCGTCAAAGAGCCTCGCGAAAGCAGCGCCTGGCAGACTCTCTTTGCAAGTGGATCGGCCCCAGTGACTGAAAGGGAACTGCGCTGCTACTACACAATGTGCAGACGAGACAGTCCGGGACACAGGACAGCACTCTCACAGAAGCGAAAGCTAAGCTTTGCATCCAGCCTGAAGACCAGTACATTTTTCACTTTTCACACTGTTAGGTATGTGCAGGAGCATTGGTCACTGAGGCCTACCTAAGTTACTGAAATACTTACCCAGTTCATCCTATGCAATGGTCCCTGTGCCCAAAGGGTCTCCATGGACGGGCCCTTGTGGGCCCCGTGTGTTTCCTTGAGGTCGTCAGAAACTGCTGAGGATAACCATATGAGCTCAAGTTTGAAACCGGGCCCCCCTGGCAAAACCGTCATTTCGTCCGTGGTAGGCGAGACAGTTGCGGTTTGAAAGCTGCCTGAAAAACACTCCTGCTGCCCATCTTCTCTTTGCTGCCTGACGGCGTCACGAAAGAACTGTGAGTGTACTCGTATGAGGCTTGCTGGTCTCAGTTCCTTGCTGGGAGCTCCTCCAGGAGCACATGGGAGCTTGCCGGCAAAGAACTGGCACCCCTGGCCTCAAGGAAAAGTCCAGATATCTCCCATAGGAAGCTTAGGTATGCCCTAGAAGCGAAGAAGCATGTGTTAAAGGAATGCTGCCACACCGTTACGTATCTCACGACTCATTGTGCACTCACTTGGGTTGTAACAGCTGTGACAGGGCACTGAATGCCGTCCAACTCTTCTGTTGCGTTTGAGTCCCAGGAAGCAAATGGGTTCGTTGGCTTTAAGGCTGTGAACGTGGAGCGGTAATGGCAAAGCCCTGCCCGGATGGCTCGACAGCTCTCACGTAAACAGCATTCAAACGGCCTCAGGAACGCCGTTCCAAGCAGCCTTACATTCCATGCTGGCGTAGCCAGGGAGGCATTTGGATTCTTCTGAGAAACACCACTGTGCCTCACAACTGAAACCTGTGGGCTGCCAAATACCTCTCCCGACGGCAGTCGCATGCTAGATGTTTAGTTCCAGAGGAAAAACAACGGACAGGTTTCCCTGTGACAATGCTGGACTTCTGGGACCATCCAGATTCACCAAGGCCTAACTTTTGCCCGGCGGGGGAGTGCTCTTCTGCACGTACAGCACTCCCCACGTGAAAACCTACCTTAGCAGAAGGAGGCAGTCTTTCCCTAGTACTAGAAGCTAGGCAGAATCGTCAGATAAAGCTGCTGTGTCATCAAGGTTGAAAGTGGCACACCGACGGGAACGTTCGCATTCTCCTTGTACCGAAGCGACTTGCTCTGGGCTTCAAATCTGCCTGAACAGCACTAGCGGCCCAACTCCTCTTCACTGCACGATTGTCGCTGTGGGCCAATGCTGGCTGTCTCAAAGTTAATAATGTGCTGGCATTCCTTTCTAGAATCTCAACACACTGCACTCCAGATGCAGCTCCAGCCGAATGAAAGGGGACCTAAGGCCTCAAGGTAAGGTCCAGTGTTTCACATCTGCAGAGTTGGGTGTGTAGTTGTATCCACGAAGCCATAATCTGAAAGGGAGTGCCTTAACTATGTTATGCCCTGGGGACACATAGGGCAGTCGATCGTGCACCAATTTTGCATGATGACCGCTGTGTGCCGGAAGAGCTGCCGCTGGCTTCTGAGGAACCCCAGGCGAAATAGGCCCCCGGGAAGCACTCTTCACATTCAGAGCACGGGCAACGTGCTCCTTTCTGGGTTGCTAGGTAGAGTGTTCCAGTCGTCAAAGAGCCTCGCGAAAGCAGCGCCTGGCAGACTCTCTTTGCAAGTGGATCGGCCCCAGTGACTGAAAGGGAACTGCGCTGCTACTACACAATGTGCAGACGAGACAGTCCGGGACACAGGACAGCACTCTCACAGAAGCGAAAGCTAAGCTTTGCATCCAGCCTGAAGACCAGTACATTTTTCACTTTTCACACTGTTAGGTATGTGCAGGAGCATTGGTAACCGAGGCCTACCTAAGTTACTGAAATACTTACCCAGTTCATCCTATGCAATGGTCCCTGTGCCCAAAGGGTCTCCATGGACGGGCCCTTGTTGGCCCCTGTGTTTCCTTGAGGTCGTCAGAAACTGCTGAGGATAACCATATGAGCTCAAGTTTGAAACCGGGCCACCCTGGCAAAACCGTCATTTCGTCCGTGGTAGGCGAGACAGTTGCGGTTTGAAAGCTGCCTGAAAAACACTCCTGCTGCCCATCTTCTCTTTGCTGCCTGACGGCGTCACGAAAGAACTGTGAGTGTACTCGTATGAGGCTTGCTGGTCTCAGTTCCTTGCTGGGAGCTCCTCCAGGAGCACATGGGAGCTTGCCGGCAAAGAACTGGCACCCCTGGCCTCAAGGAAAAGTCCAGATATCTCCCATAGGAAGCTTAGGTATGCCCTAGAAGCGAAGAAGCATGTGTTAAAGGAATGCTGCAACACCGTTACGTATCTCACGACTCATTGTGCACTCACTTGGGTTGTAACAGCTGTGACAGGGCACTGAATGCCGTCCAACTCTTCTGTTGCGTTTGAGTCCCAGGAAGCAAATGGCTTCGTTGGCTTTAAGGCTGTGAACGTGGAGCGGTAATGGCAAAGCCCTGCCCGGATGGCTCGACAGCTCTCACGTAAACAGCATTCAAACGGCCTCAGGAACGCCGTTCCAAGCAGCCTTACATTCCATGCTGGCGTAGCCAGGGAGGCATTTGGATTCTTCTGAGAAACACCACTGTGCCTCACAACTGAAACCTGTGGGCTGCCAAATACCTCTCCCGACGGCAGTCGCATGCTAGATGTTTAGTTCCAGAGGAAAAACAACGGACAGGTTTCCCTGTGACAATGCTGGACTTCTGGGACCATCCAGATTCACCAAGGCCTAACTTTTGCCCGGCGGGGGAGTGCTCTTCTGCACGTACAGCACTCCCCACGTGAAAACCTACCTTAGCAGAAGGAGGCAGTCTTTCCCTAGTACTAGAAGCTAGGCAGAATCGTCAGATAAAGCTGCTGTGTCATCAAGGTTGAAAGTGGCACACCGACGGGAACGTTCGCATTCTCCTTGTACCGAAGCGACTTGCTCTGGGCTTCAAATCTGCCTGAACAGCACTAGCGGCCCAACTCCTCTTCACTGCACGATTGTCGCTGTGGGCCAATGCTGGCTCTCTCAAAGTTAATCATGTGCTGGCATTCCTTTCTAGAATCCAACACACTGCACTCCAGATGCAGCTCCAGCCGAATGAAAGGGGACGTAAGGCCTCAAGGTAAGGTCCAGTGTTTCACATCTGCAGAGTTGGGTGTGCAGTTGTATCCACGAAGCCATAATCTGAAAGGGAGTGCCTTAACTATGTTATGCCCTGGGGACACATAGGGCAGTCGATCGTGCACCAATTTTGCATGATGACCGCTGTGTGCCGGAAGAGCTGCCGCTGGCTTCTGAGGAACCCCAGGCGAAATAGGCCCCCGGGAAGCACTCTTCACATTCAGAGCAAGGGCAACGTGCTCCTTTCTGGGTTGCTAGGTAGAGTGTTCCAGTCGTCAAAGAGCCTCGCGAAAGCAGCGCCTGGCAGACTCACTTTGCAAGTGGATCGGCCCCAGTGACTGAAAGGGAACTGCGTTGCTACTACACAATGTGCAGACGAGACAGTCCGGGACACAGGACAGCACTCTCACAGAAGCGAAAGCTAAGCTTTGCATCCAGCCTGAAGACCAGTACATTTTTCACTTTTCACACTGTTAGGTATGTGCAGGAGCATTGGTAACCGAGGCCTACCTAAGTTACTGAAATACTTACCCAGTTCATCCTATGCAATGGTCCCTGTGCCCAAAGGGTCTCCATGGAAGGGCCCTTGTTGGCCCCTGTGTTTCCTTGAGGTAGTCAGAAACTGCTGAGGATAACCATATGAGCTCAAGTTTGAAACCGGGCCACCCTGGCAAAACCGTCATTTCGTCCGTGGTAGGCGAGACAGTTGCGGTTTGAAAGCTGCCTGAAAAACACTCCTGCTGCCCATCTTCTCTTTGCTGCCTGACGGCGTCACGAAAGAACTGTGAGTGTACTCGTATGAGGCTTGCTGGTCTCAGTTCCTTGCTGGGAGCTCCTCCAGGAGCACATGGGAGCTTGCCGGCAAAGAACTGGCACCCCTGGCCTCAAGGAAAAGTCCAGATATCTCCCATAGGAAGCTTAGGTATGCCCTAGAAGCGAAGAAGCATGTGTTAAAGGAATGCTGCAACACCGTTACGTATCTCACGACTCATTGTGCACTCACTTGGGTTGTAACAGCTGTGACAGGGCACTGAATGCCGTCCAACTCTTCTGTTGCGTTTGAGTCCCAGGAAGCAAATGGGTTCGTTGGCTTTAAGGCTGTGAACGTGGAGCGGTAATGGCAAAGCCCTGCCCGGATGGCTCGACAGCTCTCACGTAAACAGCATTCAAACGGCCTCAGGAACGCCGTTCCAAGCAGCCTTACATTCCATGCTGGCGTAGCCAGGGAGGCATTTGGATTCTTCTGAGAAACACCACTGTGCCTCACAACTGAAACCTGTGGGCTGCCAAATACGTCTCCCGACGGCAGTCGCATGCTCGATGTTTAGTTCCAGAGGAAAAACAACGGACAGGTTTCCCTGTGACAATGCTGGACTTCTGGGACCATCCAGATTCACCAAGGCCTAACTTTTGCCAGGCGGGGGAGTGCTCTTCTGCACGTACAGCACTCCCCACGTGAAAACCTACCTTAGCAGAAGGAGGCAGTCTTTCCCTAGTACTAGAAGCTAGGCAGAATCGTCAGATAAAGCTGCTGTGTCATCAAGGTTGAAAGTGGCACACCGACGGGAACGTTCGCATTCTCCTTGTACCGAAGCGACTTGCTCTGGGCTTCAAATCTGCCTGAACAGCACTAGCGGCCCAACTCCTCTTCACTGCACGATTGTCGCTGTGGGCCAATGCTGGCTCTCTCAAAGTTAATCATGTGCTGGCATTCCTTTGTAGAATCCAACACACTGCACTCCAGATGCAGCTCCAGCCGAATGAAAGGGGACGTAAGGCCTCAAGGTAAGGTCCAGTGTTTCACATCTGCAGAGTTGGGTGTGCAGTGGTATCCACGAAGCCATACTCTGAAAGGGAGTGCCTTAACTATGTTATGCCCTGGGGACACATAGGGCAGTCGATCGTGCACCAATTTTGCATGATGACCGCTGTGTGCCGGAAGAGCTGCCGCTGGCTTCTGAGGAACCCCAGGCGAAATAGGCCCCCGGGAAGCACTCTTCACATTCAGAGCACGGGCAACGTGCTCCTTTCTGGGTTGCTAGGTAGAGTGTTCCAGTCGTCAAAGAGCCTCGCGAAAGCAGCGCCTGGCAGACTCTATTTGCAAGTGGATCGGCCCCAGTGACTGAAAGGGAACTGCGCTGCTACTACACAATGTGCAGACGAGACAGTCCGGGACACAGGACAGCACTCTCACAGAAGCGAAAGCTAAGCTTTGCATCCAGCCTGAAGACCAGTACATTTTTCACTTTTCACAATGTTAGGTATGTGCAGGAGCATTGGTCACTGAGGCCTACCTAAGTTACTGAAATACTTACCCAGTTCATCCTATGCAATGGTCCCTGTGCCCAAAGGGTCTCCATGGACGGGCCCTTGTGGGCCCCGTGTGTTTCCTTGAGGTCGTCAGAAACTGCTGAGGATAACCATATGAGCTCAAGTTTGAAACCGGGCCACCCTGGCAAAACCGTCATTTCGTCCGTGGTAGGCGAGACAGTTGCGGTTTGAAAGCTGCCTGAAAAACACTCCTGCTGCCCATCTTCTCTTTGCTGCCTGACGGCGTCACGAAAGAACTGTGAGTGTACTCGTATGAGGCTTGCTGGTCTCAGTTCCTTGCTGGGAGCTCCTCCAGGAGCACATGGGAGCTTGCCGGCAAAGAACTGGCACCCCTGGCCTCAAGGAAAAGTCCAGATATCTCCCATAGGAAGCTTAGGTATGCCCTAGAAGCGAAGAAGCATGTGTTAAAGGAATGCTGCCACACCGTTACGTATTTCACGACTCATTGTGCACTCACTTGGGTTGTAACAGCTGTGACAGGGCACTGAATGCCATCCAACTCTTCTGTGGCGTTTGAGTCCCAGGAAGCAAATGGGTTCGTTGGCTTTAAGGCTGTTAATGTGGAGCGGTAATGGCAAAGCCCTGTCCGGATGGCTCGACAGCTCTCACGTAAACAGCATTCAAACGGCCTCAGGAACGCCGTTCCAAGCAGCCTTACATTCCATGCTGGCGTAGCCAGGGAGGCATTTGGATTCTTCTGAGAAACACCACTGTGCCTCACAACTGAAACCTGTGGGCTGCCAAATACGTCTCCCGATGGCAGTCACATGCTAGATGTTTAGTTCCAGAGGAAAAACAACGGACAGGTTTCCCTGTGACAATGCTGGACTTCTGGGACCATCCAGATTCACTAAGGCCTAACTTTTGCCCGGCGGGGGAGTGCTCTTCTGCACGTACAGCACTCCCCACGTGAAAACCTACCTTAGCAGAAGGAGGCAGTCTTTCCCTAGTACTAGAAGCTAGGCAGAATCGTCAGATAAAGCTGCTGTGTCATCAAGGTTGAAAGTGGCACACCGACGGGAACGTTCGCATTCTCCTTGTACCGAAGCGACTTGCTCTGGGCTTCAAATCTGCCTGAACAGCACTAGCGGCCCAACTCCTCTTCACTGCACGATTGTCGCTGTGGGCCAATGCTGGCTCTCTCAAAGTTAATCATGTGCTGGCATTCCTTTCTAGAATCTCAACACACTGCACTCCAGATGCAGCTCCAGCCGAATGAAAGGGGACCTAAGGCCTCAAGGTAAGGTCCAGTGTTTCACATCTGCAGAGTTGGGTGTGCAGTGGTATCCACGAAGCCATATTCTGAAAGGGAGTGCCTTAACTATGTTATGCCCTGGGGACACATAGGGCAGTCGATCGTGCACCAATTTTGCATGATGACCGCTGTGTGCCGGAAGAGCTGCCGCTGGCTTCTGAGGAACCCCAGGCGAAATAGGCTCCCGGGAAGCACTCTTCACATTCAGAGCAAGGGCAACGTGCTCCTTTCTGGGTTGCTAGGTGGAGTGTTCCAGTCGTCAAAGAGCCTCGCGAAAGCAGCGCCTGGCAGACTCTCTTTGCAAGTGGATCGGCCCCAGTGACTGAAAGGGAACTGCGCTGCTACTACACAATGTGCAGACGAGACAGTCCGGGACACAGGACAGCACTCTCACAGAAGCGAAAGCTAAGCTTGGCATCCAGCCTGAAGACTAGTACATTTTTCACTTTTCACACTGTTAGGTATGTGCAGGAGCATTGGTCTCTGAGGCCTACCTAAGTTACTGAAATACTTACCCAGTTCATCCTATGCAATGGTCCCTGTGCCCAAAGGGTCTCCATGGACGGGCCCTTGTGGGCCCCGTGTGTTTCCTTGAGGTAGTCAGAAACTGCTGAGGATAACCTTATGAGCTGAAGTTTGAAACCGGGCCACCTGGCAAAACCGTCATTTCGTCCGTGGTAGGCGAGACAGTTGCGGTTTGAAAGCTGCCTGAAAAACACTCCTGCTGCCCATCTTCTCTTTGCTGCCTGACGGCGTCACGAAAGAACTGTGAGTGTACTCGTATGAGGCTTGCTGGTCTCAGTTCCTTGCTGGGAGCTCCTCCCGGAGCACATGGGAGCTTGCCGGCAAAGAACTGGCACCCCTGGCCTCAAGGAAAAGTCCAGATTTCTCCCATAGGAAGCTTAGGTATGCCCTAGAAGCGAAGAAGCATGTGTTAAAGGAATGCTGCAATACCGTTACGTATTTCACGACTCATTGTGCACTCACTTGGGTTGTAACAGCTGTGACAGGGCACAGAATGCCGTCCAACCCTTCTGTTGCGTTTGAGTCCCAGGAAGCAAATGGGTTCGTTGGCTTTAAGACTGTGAACGTGGAGCGGTAATGGCAAAGCCCTGCCCGGATGGCTCGACAGCTCTCTCGTAAACAGCATTCAAAGGGCCTCAGGAACGCCGTTCCAAGCAGCCTTACATTCCATGCTGGCGTAGCCAGGGAGGCATTTGGATTCTTCTGAGAAACACCACTGTGCCTCACAACTGAAACTTGTGGGCTCCCAAATACGTCTCCCGACGGCAGTCGGATGCTAGATGTTTAGTTCCAGAGGAAAAACAACGGACAGGTTTCCCTGTGACAATGCTGGACTTCTGGGACCCTCCAGATTCACCAAGGCCTAACTTTTGCCCGGCGGGGGAGTGCTCTTCTGCACGTACAGCACTCCCCACGTGAAATCCTACCTTAGCAGAAGGAGGCAGTCTTTCCCTAGTACTAGAAGCTAGGCAGAATCGTCAGATAAAGCTGCTGTATCATCAAGGTTGAAAGTGGCACACCGACGGGAACGTTCGCATTCTCCTTCTACCGAAGCGACTTGCTCTGGGCTTCAAATCTGCCTGAACAGCACTAGCGGCCCAACTCCTCTTCACTGCACGATTGTCGCTGTGGGCCAATGCTGGCTCTCTCAAAGTTAATCATGTGCTGGCATTCCTTTCTAGAATCTCAACACACTGCACTCCAGATGCAGCTCCAGCCAAATAAAAGGGGACCTAAGGCCTCAAGGTAAGGTCCAGTGTTTCACATCTGCAGAGTTGGGTGTGCAGTTGTATCCACGAAGCCATACTCTGAAAGGGAGTGCCTTAACTATGTTATGCCCTGGGGACACATAGGGCAGTCGATCGTGCACCAATTTTGCATGATGACCGCTGTGTGCCGGAAGAGCTGCCGCTGGCTTCTGAGGAACCCCAGGCGAAATAGGCCCCCGGGAAGCACTCTTCACATTCAGAGCAAGGGCAACGTGCTCCTTTCTGGGTTGCTAGGTAGAGTGTTCCAGTCGTCAAAGAGCCTCGCGAAAGCAGCGCCTGGCAGACTCTCTTTGCAAGTGGATCGGCCCCAGTGACTGAAAGGGAACTGCGCTGCTACTACACAATGTGCAGACGAGAGAGTCCGGGACACAGGACAGCACTCTCACAGAAGCGAAAGCTAAGCTTTGCATCCAGCCTAAAGACCAGTACATTTTTCACTTTTCACACTGTTAGGTATGTGCAGGAGCATTGGTCACCGAGGCCTACCTAAGTTACTGAAATACTTACCCAGTTCATCCTATGCAATGGTCCCTGTGCCCAAAGGGTCTCCATGGACGGGCTCTTGTGGGCCCCGTGTGTTTCCTTGAAGTCGTCAGAAACTGCTGAGGATAACCATATGAGCTCAAGTTTGAAACCGGGCCACCCTGGCAAAACCGTCATTTCGTCCGTGGTAGGCGAGACAGTTGCGGTTTGAAAGCTGCCTGAAAAACACTCCTGCTGCCCATCTTCTCTTTGCTGCCTGACGGCGTCACGAAAGAACTGTGAGTGTACTCGTATGAGGCTTGCTGGTCTCAGTTCCTTGCTGGGAGCTCCTCCAGGAGCACATGGGAGCTTGCCGGCAAAGAACTGGCACCCCTGGCCTCAAGGAAAAGTCCAGATATCTCCCATAGGAAGCTTAGGTATGCCCTAGAAGCGAAGAAGCATGTGTTAAAGGAATGCTGCCACACCGTTACGTATTTCACGACTCATTGTGCACTCACTTGGGTTGTAACAGCTGTGACAGGGCACTGAATGCCGTCCAACTCTTCTGTTGCGTTTGAGTCCCAGGAAGCAAATGGGTTCGTTGGCTTTAAGGCTGTGAACGTGGAGCGGTAATGGCAAAGCCCTGCCCGGATGGCTCGACAGCTCTCACGTAAACAGCATTCAAACGGCCTCAGGAACGCCGTTCCAAGCAGCCTTACATTCCATGCTGGCGTAGCCAGGGAGGCATTTGGATTCTTCTGAGAAACACCACTGTGCCTCACAACTGAAACCTGTGGGCTGCCAAATACCTCTCCCGACGGCAGTCGCATGCTAGATGTTTAGTTCCACAGGAAAAACAACGGACAGGTTTCCCTGTGACAATGCTGGACTTCTGGGACCATCCAGATTCACCAAGGCCTAACTTTTGCCCGGCGGGGGAGTGCTCTTCTGCACGTACAGCACTCCCCACGTGAAAACCTACCTTAGCAGAAGGAGGCAGTCTTTCCCTAGTACTAGAAGCTAGGCAGAATCGTCAGATAAAGCTGCTGTGTCATCAAGGTTGAAAGTGGCACACCGACGGGAACGTTCGCATTCTCCTTGTACCGAAGCGACTTGCTCTGGGCTTCAAATCTGCCTGAACAGCACTAGCGGCCCAACTCCTCTTCACTGCACGATTGTCGCTGTGGGCCAATGCTGGCTGTCTCAAAGTTAATAATGTGCTGGCATTCCTTTCTAGAATCTCAACACACTGCACTCCAGATGCAGCTCCAGCCGAATGAAAGGGGACCTAAGGCCTCAAGGTAAGGTCCAGTGTTTCACATCTGCAGAGTTGGGTGTGTAGTTGTATCCACGAAGCCATACTCTGAAAGGGAGTGCCTTAACTATGTTATGCCCTGGGGACACATAGGGCAGTCGATCGTGCACCAATTTTGCATGATGACCGCTGTGTGCCGGAAGAGCTGCCGCTGGCTTCTGAGGAACCCCAGGCGAAATAGGCCCCCGGGAAGCACTCTTCACATTCAGAGCACGGGCAACGTGCTCCTTTCTGGGTTGCTAGGTAGAGTGTTCCAGTCGTCAAAGAGCCTCGCGAAAGCAGCGCCTGGCAGACTCTCTTTGCAAGTGGATCGGCCCCAGTGACTGAAAGGGAACTGCGCTGCTACTACACAATGTGCAGACGAGACAGTCCGGGACACAGGACAGCACTCTCACAGAAGCGAAAGCTAAGCTTTGCATCCAGCCTGAAGACCAGTACATTTTTCACTTTTCACACTGTTAGGTATGTGCAGGAGCATTGGTCACTGAGGCCTACCTAAGTTACTGAAATACTTACCCAGTTCATCCTATGCAATGGTCCCTGTGCCCAAAGGGTCTCCATGGACGGGCCCTTGTGGGCCCCGTGTGTTTCCTTGAGGTCGTCAGAAACTGCTGAGGGTAACCATATGAGCTCAAGTTTGAAACCGGGCCCCCCTGGCAAAACCGTCATTTCGTCCGTGGTAGGCGAGACAGTTGCGGTTTGAAAGCTGCCTGAAAAACACTCCTGCTGCCCATCTTCTCTTTGCTGCCTGACGGCGTCACGAAAGAACTGTGAGTGTACTCGTATGAGGCTTGCTGGTCTCAGTTCCTTGCTGGGAGCTCCTCCAGGAGCACATGGGAGCTTGCCGGCAAAGAACTGGCACCCCTGGCCTCAAGGAAAAGTCCAGATATCTCCCATAGGAAGCTTAGGTATGCCCTAGAAGCGAAGAAGCATGTGTTAAAGGAATGCTGCAACACCGTTACGTATCTCACGACTCATTGTGCACTCACTTGGGTTGTAACAGCTGTGACAGGGCACTGAATTCCGTCCAACTCTTCTGTTGCGTTTGAGTCCCAGGAAGCAAATGGGTTCGTTGGCTTTAAGGCTGTGAACGTGGAGCGGTAATGGCAAAGCCCTGCCCGGATGGCTCGACAGCTCTCACGTAAACAGCATTCAAACGGCCTCAGGAACGCCGTTCCAAGCAGCCTTACATTCCATGCTGGCGTAGCCAGGGAGGCATTTGGATTCTTCTGAGAAACACCACTGTGCCTCACAACTGAAACCTGTGGGCTGCCAAATACCTCTCCCGACGGCAGTCGCATGCTAGATGTTTAGTTCCACAGGAAAAACAACGGACAGGTTTCCCTGTGACAATGCTGGACTTCTGGGACCATCCAGATTCACCAAGGCCTAACTTTTGCCCGGCGGGGGAGTGCTCTTCTGCACGTACAGCACTCCCCACGTGAAAACCTACCTTAGCAGAAGGAGGCAGTCTTTCCCTAGTACTAGAAGCTAGGCAGAATCGTCAGATAAAGCTGCTGTGTCATCAAGGTTGAAAGTGGCACACCGACGGGAACGTTCGCATTCTCCTTGTACCGAAGCGACTTGCTCTGGGCTTCAAATCTGCCTGAACAGCACTAGCGGCCCAACTCCTCTTCACTGCACGATTGTCGCTGTGGGCCAATGCTGGCTGTCTCAAAGTTAATAATGTGCTGGCATTCCTTTCTAGAATCCAACACACTGCACTCCAGATGCAGCTCCAGCCGAATGAAAGGGGACGTAAGGCCTCAAGGTAAGGTCCAGTGTTTCACATCTGCAGAGTTGGGTGTGCAGTTGTATCCACGAAGCCATACTCTGAAAGGGAGTGCCTTAACTATGTTATGCCCTGGGGACACATAGGGCAGTCGATCGTGCACCAATTTTGCATGATGACCGCTGTGTGCCGGAAGAGCTGCCGCTGGCTTCTGAGGAACCCCAGGCGAAATAGGCCCCCGGGAAGTACTCTTCACATTCAGAGCAAGGGCAACGTGCTCCTTTCTGGGTTGCTAGGTAGAGTGTTCCAGTCGTCAAAGAGCCTCGCGAAAGCAGCGCCTGGCAGACTCTCTTTGCAAGTGGATCGGCCCCAGTGACTGAAAGGGAACTGCGTTGCTACTACACAATGTGCAGACGAGACAGTCCGGGACACAGGACAGCACTCTCACAGAAGCGAAAGCTAAGCTTTGCATCCAGCCTGAAGACCAGTACATTTTTCACTTTTCACACTGTTAGGTATGTGCAGGAGCATTGGTAACCGAGGCCTACCTAAGTTACTGAAATACTTACCCAGTTCATCCTATGCAATGGTCCCTGTGCCCAAAGGGTCTCCATGGACGGGCCCTTGTTGGCCCCTGTGTTTCCTTGAGGTAGTCAGAAACTGCTGAGGATAACCATATGAGCTCAAGTTTGAAACCGGGCCACCCTGGCAAAACCGTCATTTCGTCCGTGGTAGGCGAGACAGTTGCGGTTTGAAAGCTGCCTGAAAAACACTCCTGCTGCCCATCTTCTCTTTGCTGCCTGACGGCGTCACGAAAGAACTGTGAGTGTACTCGTATGAGGCTTGCTGGTCTCAGTTCCTTGCTGGGAGCTCCTCCAGGAGCACATGGGAGCTTGCCGGCAAAGAACTGGCACCCCTGGCCTCAAGGAAAAGTCCAGATATCTCCCATAGGAAGCTTAGGTATGCCCTAGAAGCGAAGAAGCATGTGTTAAAGGAATGCTGCAACACCGTTACGTATCTCACGACTCATTGTGCACTCACTTGGGTTGTAACATCTGTGACAGGGCACTGAATGCCGTCCAACTCTTCTGTTGCGTTTGAGTCCCAGGAAGCAAATGGGTTCGTTGGCTTTAAGGCTGTGAACGTGGAGCGGTAATGGCAAAGCCCTGCCCGGATGGCTCGACAGCTCTCACGTAAACAGCATTCAAACGGCCTCAGGAACGCCGTTCCAAGCAGCCTTACATTCCATGCTGGCGTAGCCAGGGAGGCATTTGGATTCTTCTGAGAAACACCACTGTGCCTCACAACTGAAACCTGTGGGCTGCCAAATACGTCTCCCGACGGTAGTCGCATGCTCGATGTTTAGTTCCAGAGGAAAAACAACGGACAGGTTTCCCTGTGACAATGCTGGACTTCTGGGACCATCCAGATTCACCAAGGCCTAACTTTTGCCCGGCGGGGGAGTGCTCTTCTGCACGTACAGCACTCCCCACGTGAAAACCTACCTTAGCAGAAGGAGGCAGTCTTTCCCTAG
This sequence comes from Eschrichtius robustus, assembly GCF_028021215.1. NCBI lineage: Eukaryota > Metazoa > Chordata > Mammalia > Artiodactyla > Eschrichtiidae > Eschrichtius > Eschrichtius robustus. The sequence continues at coordinate 24,441 of NW_027175574.1, forward strand.
TACTAGAAGCTAGGCAGAATCGTCAGATAAAGCTGCTGTGTCATCAAGGTTGAAAGTGGCACACCGACGGGAACGTTCGCATTCTCCTTGTACCGAAGCGACTTGCTCTGGGCTTCAAATCTGCCTGAACAGCACTAGCGGCCCAACTCCTCTTCACTGCACGATTGTCGCTGTGGGCCAATGCTGGCTCTCTCAAAGTTAATCATGTGCTGGCATTCCTTTCTAGAATCCAACACACTGCACTCCAGATGCAGCTCCAGCCGAATGAAAGGGGACCTAAGGCCTCAAGGTAAGGTCCAGTGTTTCACATCTGCAGAGTTGGGTGTGCAGTGGTATCCACGAAGCCATACTCTGAAAGGGAGTGCCTTAACTATGTTATGCCCTGGGGACACATAGGGCAGTCGATCGTGCACCAATTTTGCATGATGACCGCTGTGTGCCGGAAGAGATGCCGCTGGCTTCTGAGGAACCCCAGGCGAAATAGGCCCCCGGGAAGCACTCTTCACATTCAGAGCACGGGCAACGTGCTCCTTTCTGGGTTGCTAGGTAGAGTGTTCCAGTCGTCAAAGAGCCTCGCGAAAGCAGCGCCTGGCAGACTCTCTTTGCAAGTGGATCGGCCCCAGTGACTGAAAGGGAACTGCGCTGCTACTACACAATGTGCAGACGAGACAGTCCGGGACACAGGACAGCACTCTCACAGAAGCGAAAGCTAAGCTTTGCATCCAGCCTGAAGACCAGTACATTTTTCACTTTTCACAATGTTAGGTATGTGCAGGAGCATTGGTCACTGAGGCCTACCTAAGTTACTGAAATACTTACCCAGTTCATCCTATGCAATGGTCCCTGTGCCCAAAGGGTCTCCATGGACGGGCCCTTGTGGGCCCCGTGTGTTTCCTTGAGGTCGTCAGAAACTGCTGAGGATAACCATATGAGCTCAAGTTTGAAACCGGGCCACCCTGGCAAAACCGTCATTTCGTCCGTGGTAGGCGAGACAGTTGCGGTTTGAAAGCTGCCTGAAAAACACTCCTGCTGCCCATCTTCTCTTTGCTGCCTGACGGCGTCACGAAAGAACTGTGAGTGTACTCGTATGAGGCTTGCTGGTCTCAGTTCCTTGCTGGGAGCTCCTCCAGGAGCACATGGGAGCTTGCCGGCAAAGAACTGGCACCCCTGGCCTCAAGGAAAAGTCCAGATATCTCCCATAGGAAGCTTAGGTATGCCCTAGAAGCGAAGAAGCATGTGATAAAGGAATGCTGCAACACCGTTACGTATCTCACGACTCATTGTGCACTCACTTGGGTTGTAACAGCTGTGACAGGGCACTGAATTCCGTCCAACTCTTCTGTTGCGTTTGAGTCCCAGGAAGCAAATGGGTTCGTTGGCTTTAAGGCTGTGAACGTGGAGCGGTAATGGCAAAGCCCTGCCCGGATGGCTCGACAGCTCTCACGTAAACAGCATTCAAACGGCCTCAGGAACGCCGTTCCAAGCAGCCTTACATTCCATGCTGGCGTAGCCAGGGAGGCATTTGGATTCTTCTGAGAAACACCACTGTGCCTCACAACTGAAACCTGTGGGCTGCCAAATACCTCTCCCGACGGCAGTCGCATGCTAGATGTTTAGTTCCAGAGGAAAAACAACGGACAGGTTTCCCTGTGACAATGCTGGACTTCTGGGACCATCCAGATTCACCAAGGCCTAACTTTTGCCCGGCGGGGGAGTGCTCTTCTGCACGTACAGCACTCCCCACGTGAAAACCTACCTTAGCAGAAGGAGGCAGTCTTTCCCTAGTACTAGAAGCTAGGCAGAATCGTCAGATAAAGCTGCTGTGTCATCAAGGTTGAAAGTGGCACACCGACGGGAACGTTCGCATTCTCCTTGTACCGAAGCGACTTGCTCTGGGCTTCAAATCTGCCTGAACAGCACTAGCGGCCCAACTCCTCTTCACTGCACGATTGTCGCTGTGGGCCAATGCTGGCTCTCTCAAAGTTAATAATGTGCTGGCATTCCTTTCTAGAATCCAACACACTGCACTCCAGATGCAGCTCCAGCCGAATGAAAGGGGACGTAAGGCCTCAAGGTAAGGTCCAGTGTTTCACATCTGCAGAGTTGGGTGTGCAGTTGTATCCACGAAGCCATAATCTGAAAGGGAGTGCCTTAACTATGTTATGCCCTGGGGACACATAGGGCAGTCGATCGTGCACCAATTTTGCATGATGACCGCTGTGTGCCGGAAGAGCTGCCGCTGGCTTCTGAGGAACCCCAGGCGAAATAGGCCCCCGGGAAGCACTCTTCACATTCAGAGCAAGGGCAACGTGCTCCTTTCTGGGTTGCTAGGTAGAGTGTTCCAGTCGTCAAAGAGCCTCGCGAAAGCAGCGCCTGGCAGACTCTCTTTGCAAGTGGATCGGCCCCAGTGACTGAAAGGGAACTGCGTTGCTACTACACAATGTGCAGACGAGACAGTCCGGGACACAGGACAGCACTCTCACAGAAGCGAAAGCTAAGCTTTGCATCCAGCCTGAAGACCAGTACATTTTTCACTTTTCACACTGTTAGGTATGTGCAGGAGCATTGGTAACCGAGGCCTACCTAAGTTACTGAAATACTTACCCAGTTCATCCTATGCAATGGTCCCTGTGCCCAAAGGGTCTCCATGGACGGGCCCTTGTGGGCCCCGTGTGTTTCCTTGAGGTCGTCAGAAACTGCTGAGGATAACCATATGAGCTCAAGTTTGAAACCGGGCCACCCTGGCAAAACCGTCATTTCGTCCGTGGTAGGCGAGACAGTTGCGGTTTGAAAGTTGCCTGAAAAACACTCCTGCTGCCCATCTTCTCTTTGCTGCCTGACGGCGTCACGAAAGAACTGTGAGTGTACTCGTATGAGGCTTGCTGGTCTCAGTTCCTTGCTGGGAGCTCCTCCAGGAGCACATGGGAGCTTGCCGGCAAAGAACTGGCACCCCTGGCCTCAAGGAAAAGTCCAGATATCTCCCATAGGAAGCTTAGGTATGCCCTAGAAGCGAAGAAGCATGTGTTAAAGGAATGCTGCAACACCGTTACGTATCTCACGACTCATTGTGCACTCACTTGGGTTGTAACAGCTGTGACAGGGCACTGAATGCCGTCCAACTCTTCTGTTGCGTTTGAGTCCCAGGAAGCAAATGGGTTCGTTGGCTTTAAGGCTGTGAACGTGGAGCGGTAATGGCAAAGCCCTGCCCGGATGGCTCGACAGCTCTCACGTAAACAGCATTCAAACGGCCTCAGGAACGCCGTTCCAAGCAGCCTTACATTCCATGCTGGCGTAGCCAGGGAGGCATTTGGATTCTTCTGAGAAACACCACTGTGCCTCACAACTGAAACCTGTGGGCTGCCAAATACCTCTCCCGACGGCAGTCGCATGCTAGATGTTTAGTTCCAGAGGAAAAACAACGGACAGGTTTCCCTGTGACAATGCTGGACTTCTGGGACCATCCAGATTCACCAAGGCCTAACTTTTGCCCGGCGGGGGAGTGCTCTTCTGCACGTACAGCACTCCCCACGTGAAAACCTACCTTAGCAGAAGGAGGCAGTCTTTCCCTAGTACTAGAAGCTAGGCAGAATCGTCAGATAAAGCTGCTGTGTCATCAAGGTTGAAAGTGGCACACCGACGGGAACGTTCGCATTCTCCTTGTACCGAAGCGACTTGCTCTGGGCTTCAAATCTGCCTGAACAGCACTAGCGGCCCAACTCCTCTTCACTGCACGATTGTCGCTGTGGGCCAATGCTGGCTCTCTCAAAGTTAATAATGTGCTGGCATTCCTTTCTAGAATCCAACACACTGCACTCCAGATGCAGCTCCAGCCGAATGAAAGGGGACGTAAGGCCTCAAGGTAAGGTCCAGTGTTTCACATCTGCAGAGTTGGGTGTGCAGTTGTATCCACGAAGCCATAATCTGAAAGGGAGTGCCTTAACTATGTTATGCCCTGGGGACACATAGGGCAGTCGATCGTGCACCAATTTTGCATGATGACCGCTGTGTGCCGGAAGAGCTGCCGCTGGCTTCTGAGGAACCCCAGGCGAAATAGGCCCCCGGGAAGCACTCTTCACATTCAGAGCAAGGGCAACGTGCTCCTTTCTGGGTTGCTAGGTAGAGTGTTCCAGTCGTCAAAGAGCCTCGCGAAAGCAGCGCCTGGCAGACTCTCTTTGCAAGTGGATCGGCCCCAGTGACTGAAAGGGAACTGCGTTGCTACTACACAATGTGCAGACGAGACAGTCCGGGACACAGGACAGCACTCTCACAGAAGCGAAAGCTAAGCTTTGCATCCAGCCTGAAGACCAGTACATTTTTCACTTTTCACACTGTTAGGTATGTGCAGGAGCATTGGTAACCGAGGCCTACCTAAGTTACTGAAATACTTACCCAGTTCATCCTATGCAATGGTCCCTGTGCCCAAAGGGTCTCCATGGACGGGCCCTTGTGGGCCCCGTGTGTTTCCTTGAGGTCGTCAGAAACTGCTGAGGATAACCATATGAGCTCAAGTTTGAAACCGGGCCACCCTGGCAAAACCGTCATTTCGTCCGTGGTAGGCGAGACAGTTGCGGTTTGAAAGTTGCCTGAAAAACACTCCTGCTGCCCATCTTCTCTTTGCTGCCTGACGGCGTCACGAAAGAACTGTGAGTGTACTCGTATGAGGCTTGCTGGTCTCAGTTCCTTGCTGGGAGCTCCTCCAGGAGCACATGGGAGCTTGCCGGCAAAGAACTGGCACCCCTGGCCTCAAGGAAAAGTCCAGATATCTCCCATAGGAAGCTTAGGTATGCCCTAGAAGCGAAGAAGCATGTGTTAAAGGAATGCTGCAACACCGTTACGTATCTCACGACTCATTGTGCACTCACTTGGGTTGTAACAGCTGTGACAGGGCACTGAATGCCGTCCAACTCTTCTGTTGCGTTTGAGTCCCAGGAAGCAAATGGGTTCGTTGGCTTTAAGGCTGTGAACGTGGAGCGGTAATGGCAAAGCCCTGCCCGGATGGCTCGACAGCTCTCACGTAAACAGCATTCAAACGGCCTCAGGAACGCCGTTCCAAGCAGCCTTACATTCCATGCTGGCGTAGCCAGGGAGGCATTTGGATTCTTCTGAGAAACACCACTGTGCCTCACAACTGAAACCTGTGGGCTGCCAAATACGTCTCCCGACGGCAGTCGCATGCTCGATGTTTAGTTCCAGAGGAAAAACAACGGACAGGTTTCCCTGTGACAATGCTGGACTTCTGGGACCATCCAGATTCACCAAGGCCTAACTTTTGCCCGGCGGGGGAGTGCTCTTCTGCACGTACAGCACTCCCCACGTGAAAACCTACCTTAGCAGAAGGAGGCAGTCTTTCCCTAGTACTAGAAGCTAGGCAGAATCGTCAGATAAAGCTGCTGTGTCATCAAGGTTGAAAGTGGCACACCGACGGGAACGTTCGCATTCTCCTTGTACCGAAGCGACTTGCTCTGGGCTTCAAATCTGCCTGAACAGCACTAGCGGCCCAACTCCTCTTCACTGCACGATTGTCGCTGTGGGCCAATGCTGGCTCTCTCAAAGTTAATCATGTGCTGGCATTCCTTTCTAGAATCCAACACACTGCACTCCAGATGCAGCTCCAGCCGAATGAAAGGGGACCTAAGGCCTCAAGGTAAGGTCCAGTGTTTCACATCTGCAGAGTTGGGTGTGCAGTGGTATCCACGAAGCCATACTCTGAAAGGGAGTGCCTTAACTATGTTATGCCCTGGGGACACACAGGGCAGTCGATCGTGCACCAATTTTGCATGATGACCGCTGTGTGCCGGAAGAGCTGCCGCTGGCTTCTGAGGAACCCCAGGCGAAATAGGCCCCCGGGAAGCACTCTTCACATTCAGAGCACGGGCAACGTGCTCCTTTCTGGGTTGCTAGGTAGAGTGTTCCAGTCGTCAAAGAGCCTCGCGAAAGCAGCGCCTGGCAGACTCTCTTTGCAAGTGGATCGGCCCCAGTGACTGAAAGGGAACTGCGCTGCTACTACACAATGTGCAGACGAGACAGTCCGGGACACAGGACAGCACTCTCACAGAAGCGAAAGCTAAGCTTTGCATCCAGCCTAAAGACCAGTACATTTTTCACTTTTCACACTGTTAGGTGTGTGCAGGAGCATTGGTCACCGAGGCCTACCTAAGTTACTGAAATACTTACCCAGTTCATCCTATGCAATGGTCCCTGTGCCCAAAGGGTCTCCATGGACGGGCTCTTGTGGGCCCCGTGTGTTTCCTTGAAGTCGTCAGAAACTGCTGAGGATAACCATATGAGCTCAAGTTTGAAACCGGGCCACCCTGGCAAAACCGTCATTTCGTCCGTGGTAGGCGAGACAGTTGCGGTTTGAAAGCTGCCTGAAAAACACTCCTGCTGCCCATCTTCTCTTTGCTGCCTGACGGCGTCACGAAAGAACTGTGAGTGTACTCGTATGAGGCTTGCTGGTCTCAGTTCCTTGCTGGGAGCTCCTCCAGGAGCACATGGGAGCTTGCCGGCAAAGAACTGGCACCCCTGGCCTCAAGGAAAAGTCCAGATATCTCCCATAGGAAGCTTAGGTATGCCCTAGAAGCGAAGAAGCATGTGTTAAAGGAATGCTGCCACACCGTTACGTATTTCACGACTCATTGTGCACTCACTTGGGTTGTAACAGCTGTGACAGGGCACTGAATGCCGTCCAACTCTTCTGTTGCGTTTGAGTCCCAGGAAGCAAATGGGTTCGTTGGCTTTAAGGCTGTGAACGTGGAGCGGTAATGGCAAAGCCCTGCCCGGATGGCTCGACAGCTCTCACGTAAACAGCATTCAAACGGCCTCAGGAACGCCGTTCCAAGCAGCCTTACATTCCATGCTGGTGTAGCCAGGGAGGCATTTGGATTCTTCTGAGAAACACCACTGTGCCTCACAACTGAAACCTGTGGGCTGCCAAATACCTCTCCCGACGGCAGTCGCATGCTAGATGTTTAGTTCCAGAGGAAAAACAACGGACAGGTTTCCCTGTGACAATGCTGGACTTCTGGGACCATCCAGATTCACCAAGGCCTAACTTTTGCCCGGCGGGGGAGTGCTCTTCTGCACGTACAGCACTCCCCACGTGAAAACCTACCTTAGCAGAAGGAGGCAGTCTTTCCCTAGTACTAGAAGCTAGGCAGAATCGTCAGATAAAGCTGCTGTGTCATCAAGGTTGAAAGTGGCACACCGACGGGAACGTTCGCATTCTCCTTGTACCGAAGCGACTTGCTCTGGGCTTCAAATCTGCCTGAACAGCACTAGCGGCCCAACTCCTCTTCACTGCACGATTGTCGCTGTGGGCCAATGCTGGCTGTCTCAAAGTTAATCATGTGCTGGCATTCCTTTCTAGAATCCAACACACTGCACTCCAGATGCAGCTCCAGCCGAATGAAAGGGGACCTAAGGCCTCAAGGTAAGGTCCAGTGTTTCACATCTGCAGAGTTGGGTGTGCAGTGGTATCCACGAAGCCATACTCTGAAAGGGAGTGCCTTAACTATGTTATGCCCTGGGGACACACAGGGCAGTCGATCGTGCACCAATTTTGCATGATGACCGCTGTGTGCCGGAAGAGCTGCCGCTGGCTTCTGAGGAACCCCAGGCGAAATAGGCCCCCGGGAAGCACTCTTCACATTCAGAGCAAGGGCAACGTGCTCCTTTCTGGGTTGCTAGGTAGAGTGTTCCAGTCGTCAAAGAGCCTCGCGAAAGCAGCGCCTGGCAGACTCTCTTTGCAAGTGGATCGGCCCCAGTGACTGAAAGGGAACTGCGTTGCTACTACACAATGTGCAGACGAGACAGTCCGGGACACAGGACAGCACTCTCACAGAAGCGAAAGCTAAGCTTTGCATCCAGCCTGAAGACCAGTACATTTTTCACTTTTCACACTGTTAGGTATGTGCAGGAGCATTGGTAACCGAGGCCTACCTAAGTTACTGAAATACTTACCCAGTTCATCCTATGCAATGGTCCCTGTGCCCAAAGGGTCTCCATGGACGGGCCCTTGTGGGCCCCGTGTGTTTCCTTGAGGTCGTCAGAAACTGCTGAGGATAACCATATGAGCTCAAGTTTGAAACCGGGCCACCCTGGCAAAACCGTCATTTCGTCCGTGGTAGGCGAGACAGTTGCGGTTTGAAAGTTGCCTGAAAAACACTCCTGCTGCCCATCTTCTCTTTGCTGCCTGACGGCGTCACGAAAGAACTGTGAGTGTACTCGTATGAGGCTTGCTGGTCTCAGTTCCTTGCTGGGAGCTCCTCCAGGAGCACATGGGAGCTTGCCGGCAAAGAACTGGCACCCCTGGCCTCAAGGAAAAGTCCAGATATCTCCCATAGGAAGCTTAGGTATGCCCTAGAAGCGAAGAAGCATGTGTTAAAGGAATGCTGCAACACCGTTACGTATCTCACGACTCATTGTGCACTCACTTGGGTTGTAACAGCTGTGACAGGGCACTGAATGCCGTCCAACTCTTCTGTTGCGTTTGAGTCCCAGGAAGCAAATGGGTTCGTTGGCTTTAAGGCTGTGAACGTGGAGCGGTAATGGCAAAGCCCTGCCCGGATGGCTCGACAGCTCTCACGTAAACAGCATTCAAACGGCCTCAGGAACGCCGTTCCAAGCAGCCTTACATTCCATGCTGGCGTAGCCAGGGAGGCATTTGGATTCTTCTGAGAAACACCACTGTGCCTCACAACTGAAACCTGTGGGCTGCCAAATACCTCTCCCGACGGCAGTCGCATGCTAGATGTTTAGTTCCAGAGGAAAAACAACGGACAGGTTTCCCTGTGACAATGCTGGACTTCTGGGACCATCCAGATTCACCAAGGCCTAACTTTTGCCCGGCGGGGGAGTGCTCTTCTGCACGTACAGCACTCCCCACGTGAAAACCTACCTTAGCAGAAGGAGGCAGTCTTTCCCTAGTACTAGAAGCTAGGCAGAATCGTCAGATAAAGCTGCTGTGTCATCAAGGTTGAAAGTGGCACACCGACGGGAACGTTCGCATTCTCCTTGTACCGAAGCGACTTGCTCTGGGCTTCAAATCTGCCTGAACAGCACTAGCGGCCCAACTCCTCTTCACTGCACGATTGTCGCTGTGGGCCAATGCTGGCTCTCTCAAAGTTAATCATGTGCTGGCATTCCTTTCTAGAATCCAACACACTGCACTCCAGATGCAGCTCCAGCCGAATGAAAGGGGACGTAAGGCCTCAAGGTAAGGTCCAGTGTTTCACATCTGCAGAGTTGGGTGTGCAGTTGTATCCACGAAGCCATAATCTGAAAGGGAGTGCCTTAACTATGTTATGCCCTGGGGACACATAGGGCAGTCGATCGTGCACCAATTTTGCATGATGACCGCTGTGTGCCGGAAGAGCTGCCGCTGGCTTCTGAGGAACCCCAGGCGAAATAGGCCCCCGGGAAGCACTCTTCACATTCAGAGCAAGGGCAACGTGCTCCTTTCTGGGTTGCTAGGTAGAGTGTTCCAGTCGTCAAAGAGCCTCGCGAAAGCAGCGCCTGGCAGACTCTCTTTGCAAGTGGATCGGCCCCAGTGACTGAAAGGGAACTGCGTTGCTACTACACAATGTGCAGACGAGACAGTCCGGGACACAGGACAGCACTCTCACAGAAGCGAAAGCTAAGCTTTGCATCCAGCCTGAAGACCAGTACATTTTTCACTTTTCACACTGTTAGGTATGTGCAGGAGCATTGGTAACCGAGGCCTACCTAAGTTACTGAAATACTTACCCAGTTCATCCTATGCAATGGTCCCTGTGCCCAAAGGGTCTCCATGGACGGGCCCTTGTGGGCCCCGTGTGTTTCCTTGAGGTCGTCAGAAACTGCTGAGGATAACCATATGAGCTCAAGTTTGAAACCGGGCCACCCTGGCAAAACCGTCATTTCGTCCGTGGTAGGCGAGACAGTTGCGGTTTGAAAGTTGCCTGAAAAACACTCCTGCTGCCCATCTTCTCTTTGCTGCCTGACGGCGTCACGAAAGAACTGTGAGTGTACTCGTATGAGGCTTGCTGGTCTCAGTTCCTTGCTGGGAGCTCCTCCAGGAGCACATGGGAGCTTGCCGGCAAAGAACTGGCACCCCTGGCCTCAAGGAAAAGTCCAGATATCTCCCATAGGAAGCTTAGGTATGCCCTAGAAGCGAAGAAGCATGTGTTAAAGGAATGCTGCAACACCGTTACGTATCTCACGACTCATTGTGCACTCACTTGGGTTGTAACAGCTGTGACAGGGCACTGAATGCCGTCCAACTCTTCTGTTGCGTTTGAGTCCCAGGAAGCAAATGGGTTCGTTGGCTTTAAGGCTGTGAACGTGGAGCGGTAATGGCAAAGCCCTGCCCGGATGGCTCGACAGCTCTCACGTAAACAGCATTCAAACGGCCTCAGGAACGCCGTTCCAAGCAGCCTTACATTCCATGCTGGCGTAGCCAGGGAGGCATTTGGATTCTTCTGAGAAACACCACTGTGCCTCACAACTGAAACCTGTGGGCTGCCAAATACGTCTCCCGACGGCAGTCGCATGCTCGATGTTTAGTTCCAGAGGAAAAACAACGGACAGGTTTCCCTGTGACAATGCTGGACTTCTGGGACCATCCAGATTCACCAAGGCCTAACTTTTGCCCGGCGGGGGAGTGCTCTTCTGCACGTACAGCACTCCCCACGTGAAAACCTACCTTAGCAGAAGGAGGCAGTCTTTCCCTAGTACTAGAAGCTAGGCAGAATCGTCAGATAAAGCTGCTGTGTCATCAAGGTTGAAAGTGGCACACCGACGGGAACGTTCGCATTCTCCTTGTACCGAAGCGACTTGCTCTGGGCTTCAAATCTGCCTGAACAGCACTAGCGGCCCAACTCCTCTTCACTGCACGATTGTCGCTGTGGGCCAATGCTGGCTGTCTCAAAGTTAATCATGTGCTGGCATTCCTTTCTAGAATCCAACACACTGCACTCCAGATGCAGCTCCAGCCGAATGAAAGGGGACCTAAGGCCTCAAGGTAAGGTCCAGTGTTTCACATCTGCAGAGTTGGGTGTGCAGTGGTATCCACGAAGCCATACTCTGAAAGGGAGTGCCTTAACTATGTTATGCCCTGGGGACACACAGGGCAGTCGATCGTGCACCAATTTTGCATGATGACCGCTGTGTGCCGGAAGAGCTGCCGCTGGCTTCTGAGGAACCCCAGGCGAAATAGGCCCCCGGGAAGCACTCTTCACATTCAGAGCACGGGCAACGTGCTCCTTTCTGGGTTGCTAGGTAGAGTGTTCCAGTCGTCAAAGAGCCTCGCGAAAGCAGCGCCTGGCAGACTCTCTTTGCAAGTGGATCGGCCCCAGTGACTGAAAGGGAACTGCGCTGCTACTACACAATGTGCAGACGAGACAGTCCGGGACACAGGACAGCACTCTCACAGAAGCGAAAGCTAAGCTTTGCATCCAGCCTAAAGACCAGTACATTTTTCACTTTTCACACTGTTAGGTGTGTGCAGGAGCATTGGTCACCGAGGCCTACCTAAGTTACTGAAATACTTACCCAGTTCATCCTATGCAATGGTCCCTGTGCCCAAAGGGTCTCCATGGACGGGCTCTTGTGGGCCCCGTGTGTTTCCTTGAAGTCGTCAGAAACTGCTGAGGATAACCATATGAGCTCAAGTTTGAAACCGGGCCACCCTGGCAAAACCGTCATTTCGTCCGTGGTAGGCGAGACAGTTGCGGTTTGAAAGCTGCCTGAAAAACACTCCTGCTGCCCATCTTCTCTTTGCTGCCTGACGGCGTCACGAAAGAACTGTGAGTGTACTCGTATGAGGCTTGCTGGTCTCAGTTCCTTGCTGGGAGCTCCTCCAGGAGCACATGGGAGCTTGCCGGCAAAGAACTGGCACCCCTGGCCTCAAGGAAAAGTCCAGATATCTCCCATAGGAAGCTTAGGTATGCCCTAGAAGCGAAGAAGCATGTGTTAAAGGAATGCTGCCACACCGTTACGTATTTCACGACTCATTGTGCACTCACTTGGGTTGTAACAGCTGTGACAGGGCACTGAATGCCGTCCAACTCTTCTGTTGCGTTTGAGTCCCAGGAAGCAAATGGGTTCGTTGGCTTTAAGGCTGTGAACGTGGAGCGGTAATGGCAAAGCCCTGCCCGGATGGCTCGACAGCTCTCACGTAAACAGCATTCAAACGGCCTCAGGAACGCCGTTCCAAGCAGCCTTACATTCCATGCTGGTGTAGCCAGGGAGGCATTTGGATTCTTCTGAGAAACACCACTGTGCCTCACAACTGAAACCTGTGGGCTGCCAAATACCTCTCCCGACGGCAGTCGCATGCTAGATGTTTAGTTCCAGAGGAAAAACAACGGACAGGTTTCCCTGTGACAATGCTGGACTTCTGGGACCATCCAGATTCACCAAGGCCTAACTTTTGCCCGGCGGGGGAGTGCTCTTCTGCACGTACAGCACTCCCCACGTGAAAACCTACCTTAGCAGAAGGAGGCAGTCTTTCCCTAGTACTAGAAGCTAGGCAGAATCGTCAGATAAAGCTGCTGTGTCATCAAGGTTGAAAGTGGCACACCGACGGGAACGTTCGCATTCTCCTTGTACCGAAGCGACTTGCTCTGGGCTTCAAATCTGCCTGAACAGCACTAGCGGCCCAACTCCTCTTCACTGCACGATTGTCGCTGTGGGCCAATGCTGGCTGTCTCAAAGTTAATCATGTGCTGGCATTCCTTTCTAGAATCCAACACACTGCACTCCAGATGCAGCTCCAGCCGAATGAAAGGGGACCTAAGGCCTCAAGGTAAGGTCCAGTGTTTCACATCTGCAGAGTTGGGTGTGCAGTGGTATCCACGAAGCCATACTCTGAAAGGGAGTGCCTTAACTATGTTATGCCCTGGGGACACACAGGGCAGTCGATCGTGCACCAATTTTGCATGATGACCGCTGTGTGCCGGAAGAGCTGCCGCTGGCTTCTGAGGAACCCCAGGCGAAATAGGCCCCCGGGAAGCACTCTTCACATTCAGAGCAAGGGCAACGTGCTCCTTTCTGGGTTGCTAGGTAGAGTGTTCCAGTCGTCAAAGAGCCTCGCGAAAGCAGCGCCTGGCAGACTCTTTGCAAGTGGATCGGCCCCAGTGACTGAAACGGAACTGCGCTGCTACTACACAATGTGCAGACGAGACAGTCCGGGACACAGGACAGCACTCTCACAGAAGCGAAAGCTAAGCTTTGCATCCAGCCTGAAGACCAGTACATTTTTCACTTTTCACACTGTTAGGTATGTGCAGGAGCATTGGTCACTGAGGCCTACCTAAGTTACTGAAATACTTACCCAGTTCATCCTATGCAATGGTCCCTGTGCCCAAAGGGTCTCCATGGACGGGCCCTTGTGGGCCCCGTGTGTTTCCTTGAGGTCGTCAGAAACTGCTGAGGATAACCATATGAGCTCAAGTTTGAAACCGGGCCACCCTGGCAAAACCGTCATTTCGTCCGTGGTAGGCGAGACAGTTGCGGTTTGAAAGCTGCCTGAAAAACACTCCTGCTGCCCATCTTCTCTTTGCTGCCTGACGGCGTCACAAAAGAACTGTGAGTGTACTCGTATGAGGCTTGCTGGTCTCAGTTCCTTGCTGGGAGCTCCTCCAGGAGCACATGGGAGCTTGCCGGCAAAGAACTGGCACCCCTGGCCTCAAGGAAAAGTCCAGATATCTCCCATAGGAAGCTTAGGTATGCCCTAGAAGCGAAGAAGCATGTGTTAAAGCAATGCTGCAACACCGTTACGTATCTCACGACTCATTGTGCACTCACTTGGGTTGTAACAGCTGTGACAGGGCACTGAATGCCGTCCAACTCTTCTGTTGCGTTTGAGTCCCAGGAAGCAAATGGCTTCGTTGGCTTTAAGGCTGTGAACGTGGAGCGGTAATGGCAAAGCCCTGCCCGGATGGCTCGACAGCTCTCACGTAAACAGCATTCAAACGGCCTCAGGAACGCCGTTCCAAGCAGCCTTACATTCCATGCTGGCGTAGCCAGGGAGGCATTTGGATTCTTCTGAGAAACACCACTGTGCCTCACAACTGAAACCTGTGGGCTGCCAAATACCTCTCCCGACGGCAGTCGCATGCTAGATGTTTAGTTCCAGAGGAAAAACAACGGACAGGTTTCCCTGTGACAATGCTGGACTTCTGGGACCATCCAGATTCACCAAGGCCTAACTTTTGCCCGGCGGGGGAGTGCTCTTCTGCACGTACAGCACTCCCCACGTGAAAACCTACCTTAGCAGAAGGAGGCAGTCTTTCCCTAGTACTAGAAGCTAGGCAGAATCGTCAGATAAAGCTGCTGTGTCATCAAGGTTGAAAGTGGCACACCGACGGGAACGTTCGCATTCTCCTTGTACCGAAGCGACTTGCTCTGGGCTTCAAATCTGCCTGAACAGCACTAGCGGCCCAACTCCTCTTCACTGCACGATTGTCGCTGTGGGCCAATGCTGGCTCTCTCAAAGTTAATAATGTGCTGGCATTCCTTTCTAGAATCCAACACACTGCACTCCAGATGCAGCTCCAGCCGAATGAAAGGGGACCTAAGGCCTCAAGGTAAGGTCCAGTGTTTCACATCTGCAGAGTTGGGTGTGCAGTTGTATCCACGAAGCCATAATCTGAAAGGGAGTGCCTTAACTATGTTATGCCCTGGGGACACATAGGGCAGTCGATCGTGCACCAATTTTGCATGATGACCGCTGTGTGCCGGAAGAGCTGCCGCTGGCTTCTGAGGAACCCCAGGCGAAATAGGCCCCCGGGAAGCACTCTTCACATTCAGAGCAAGGGCAACGTGCTCCTTTCTGGGTTGCTAGGTAGAGTGTTCCAGTCGTCAAAGAGCCTCGCGAAAGCAGCGCCTGGCAGACTCTCTTTGCAAGTGGATCGGCCCCAGTGACTGAAAGGGAACTGCGTTGCTACTACACAATGTGCAGACGAGACAGTCCGGGACACAGGACAGCACTCTCACAGAAGCGAAAGCTAAGCTTTGCATCCAGCCTGAAGACCAGTACATTTTTCACTTTTCACACTGTTAGGTATGTGCAGGAGCATTGGTAACCGAGGCCTACCTAAGTTACTGAAATACTTACCCAGTTCATCCTATGCAATGGTCCCTGTGCCCAAAGGGTCTCCATGGACGGGCCCTTGTTGGCCCCTGTGTTTCCTTGAGGTCGTCAGAAACTGCTGAGGATAACCATATGAGCTCAAGTTTGAAACCGGGCCACCCTGGCAAAACCGTCATTTCGTCCGTGGTAGGCGAGACAGTTGCGGTTTGAAAGCTGCCTGAAAAACACTCCTGCTGCCCATCTTCTCTTTGCTGCCTGACGGCGTCACGAAAGAACTGTGAGTGTACTCGTATGAGGCTTGCTGGTCTCAGTTCCTTGCTGGGAGCTCCTCCAGGAGCACATGGGAGCTTGCCGGCAAAGAACTGGCACCCCTGGCCTCAAGGAAAAGTCCAGATATCTCCCATAGGAAGCTTAGGTATGCCCTAGAAGCGAAGAAGCATGTGTTAAAGGAATGCTGCCACACCGTTACGTATTTCACGACTCATTGTGCACTCACTTGGGTTGTAACAGCTGTGACAGGGCACTGAATGCCGTCCAACTCTTCTGTTGCGTTTGAGTCCCAGGAAGCAAATGGGTTCGTTGGCTTTAAGGCTGTGAACGTGGAGCGGTAATGGCAAAGCCCTGCCCGGATGGCTCGACAGCTCTCACGTAAACAGCATTCAAACGGCCTCAGGAACGCCGTTCCAAGCAGCCTTACATTCCATGCTGGTGTAGCCAGGGAGGCATTTGGATTCTTCTGAGAAACACCACTGTGCCTCACAACTGAAACCTGTGGGCTGCCAAATACCTCTCCCGACGGCAGTCGCATGCTAGATGTTTAGTTCCAGAGGAAAAACAACGGACAGGTTTCCCTGTGACAATGCTGGACTTCTGGGACCATCCAGATTCACCAAGGCCTAACTTTTGCCCGGCGGGGGAGTGCTCTTCTGCACGTACAGCACTCCCCACGTGAAAACCTACCTTAGCAGAAGGAGGCAGTCTTTCCCTAGTACTAGAAGCTAGGCAGAATCGTCAGATAAAGCTGCTGTGTCATCAAGGTTGAAAGTGGCACACCGACGGGAACGTTCGCATTCTCCTTGTACCGAAGCGACTTGCTCTGGGCTTCAAATCTGCCTGAACAGCACTAGCGGCCCAACTCCTCTTCACTGCACGATTGTCGCTGTGGGCCAATGCTGGCTGTCTCAAAGTTAATCATGTGCTGGCATTCCTTTCTAGAATCCAACACACTGCACTCCAGATGCAGCTCCAGCCGAATGAAAGGGGACCTAAGGCCTCAAGGTAAGGTCCAGTGTTTCACATCTGCAGAGTTGGGTGTGCAGTGGTATCCACGAAGCCATACTCTGAAAGGGAGTGCCTTAACTATGTTATGCCCTGGGGACACACAGGGCAGTCTATCGTGCACCAATTTTGCATGATGACCGCTGTGTGCCGGAAGAGCTGCCGCTGGCTTCTGAGGAACCCCAGGCGAAATAGGCCCCCGGGAAGCACTCTTCACATTCAGAGCAAGGGCAACGTGCTCCTTTCTGGGTTGCTAGGTAGAGTGTTCCAGTCGTCAAAGAGCCTCGCGAAAGCAGCGCCTGGCAGACTCTTTGCAAGTGGATCGGCCCCAGTGACTGAAAGGGAACTGCGCTGCTACTACACAATGTGCAGACGAGACAGTCCGGGACACAGGACAGCACTCTCACAGAAGCGAAAGCTAAGCTTTGCATCCAGCCTGAAGACCAGTACATTTTTCACTTTTCACACTGTTAGGTATGTGCAGGAGCATTGGTCACTGAGGCCTACCTAAGTTACTGAAATACTTACCCAGTTCATCCTATGCAATGGTCCCTGTGCCCAAAGGGTCTCCATGGACGGGCCCTTGTGGGCCCCGTGTGTTTCCTTGAGGTCGTCAGAAACTGCTGAGGATAACCATATGAGCTCAAGTTTGAAACCGGGCCACCCTGGCAAAACCGTCATTTCGTCCGTGGTAGGCGAGACAGTTGCGGTTTGAAAGCTGCCTGAAAAACACTCCTGCTGCCCATCTTCTCTTTGCTGCCTGACGGCGTCACGAAAGAACTGTGAGTGTACTCGTATGAGGCTTGCTGGTCTCAGTTCCTTGCTGGGAGCTCCTCCAGGAGCACATGGGAGCTTGCCGGCAAAGAACTGGCACCCCTGGCCTCAAGGAAAAGTCCAGATATCTCCCATAGGAAGCTTAGGTATGCCCTAGAAGCGAAGAAGCATGTGTTAAAGCAATGCTGCAACACCGTTACGTATCTCACGACTCATTGTGCACTCACTTGGGTTGTAACAGCTGTGACAGGGCACTGAATGCCGTCCAACTCTTCTGTTGCGTTTGAGTCCCAGGAAGCAAATGGCTTCGTTGGCTTTAAGGCTGTGAACGTGGAGCGGTAATGGCAAAGCCCTGCCCGGATGGCTCGACAGCTCTCACGTAAACAGCATTCAAACGGCCTCAGGAACGCCGTTCCAAGCAGCCTTACATTCCATGCTGGCGTAGCCAGGGAGGCATTTGGATTCTTCTGAGAAACACCACTGTGCCTCACAACTGAAACCTGTGGGCTGCCAAATACCTCTCCCGACGGCAGTCGCATGCTAGATGTTTAGTTCCAGAGGAAAAACAACGGACAGGTTTCCCTGTGACAATGCTGGACTTCTGGGACCATCCAGATTCACCAAGGCCTAACTTTTGCCCGGCGGGGGAGTGCTCTTCTGCACGTACAGCACTCCCCACGTGAAAACCTACCTTAGCAGAAGGAGGCAGTCTTTCCCTAGTACTAGAAGCTAGGCAGAATCGTCAGATAATGCTGCTGTGTCATCAAGGTTGAAAGTGGCACACCGACGGGAACGTTCGCATTCTCCTTGTACCGAAGCGACTTGCTCTGGGCTTCAAATCTGCCTGAACAGCACTAGCGGCCCAACTCCTCTTCACTGCACGATTGTCGCTGTGGGCCAATGCTGGCTCTCTCAAAGTTAATCATGTGCTGGCATTCCTTTCTAGAATCCAACACACTGCACTCCAGATGCAGCTCCAGCCGAATGAAAGGGGACGTAAGGCCTCAAGGTAAGGTCCAGTGTTTCACATCTGCAGAGTTGGGTGTGCAGTGGTATCCACGAAGCCATACTCTGAAAGGGAGTGCCTTAACTATGTTATGCCCTGGGGACACACAGGGCAGTCGATCGTGCACCAATTTTGCATGATGACCGCTGTGTGCCGGAAGAGCTGCCGCTGGCTTCTGAGGAACCCCAGGCGAAATAGGCCCCCGGGAAGCACTCTTCACATTCAGAGCAAGGGCAACGTGCTCCTTTCTGGGTTGCTAGGTAGAGTGTTCCAGTCGTCAAAGAGCCTCGCGAAAGCAGCGCCTGGCAGACTCTCTTTGCAAGTGGATCGGCCCCAGTGACTGAAAGGGAACTGCGTTGCTACTACACAATGTGCAGACGAGACAGTCCGGGACACAGGACAGCACTCTCACAGAAGCGAAAGCTAAGCTTTGCATCCAGCCTGAAGACCAGTACATTTTTCACTTTTCACACTGTTAGGTATGTGCAGGAGCATTGGTAACCGAGGCCTACCTAAGTTACTGAAATACTTACCCAGTTCATCCTATGCAATGGTCCCTGTGCCCAAAGGGTCTCCATGGACGGGCCCTTGTTGGCCCCTGTGTTTCCTTGAGGTCGTCAGAAACTGCTGAGGATAACCATATGAGCTCAAGTTTGAAACCGGGCCACCCTGGCAAAACCGTCATTTCGTCCGTGGTAGGCGAGACAGTTGCGGTTTGAAAGCTGCCTGAAAAACACTCCTGCTGCCCATCTTCTCTTTGCTGCCTGACGGCGTCACGAAAGAACTGTGAGTGTACTCGTATGAGGCTTGCTGGTCTCAGTTCCTTGCTGGGAGCTCCTCCAGGAGCACATGGGAGCTTGCCGGCAAAGAACTGGCACCCCTGGCCTCAAGGAAAAGTCCAGATATCTCCCATAGGAAGCTTAGGTATGCCCTAGAAGCGAAGAAGCATGTGTTAAAGGAATGCTGCAACACCGTTACGTATCTCACGACTCATTGTGCACTCACTTGGGTTGTAACAGCTGTGACAGGGCACTGAATGCCGTCCAACTCTTCTGTTGCGTTTGAGTCCCAGGAAGCAAATGGCTTCGTTGGCTTTAAGGCTGTGAACGTGGAGCGGTAATGGCAAAGCCCTGCCCGGATGGCTCGACAGCTCTCACGTAAACAGCATTCAAACGGCCTCAGGAACGCCGTTCCAAGCAGCCTTACATTCCATGCTGGCGTAGCCAGGGAGGCATTTGGATTCTTCTGAGAAACACCACTGTGCCTCACAACTGAAACCTGTGGGCTGCCAAATACCTCTCCCGACGGCAGTCGCATGCTAGATGTTTAGTTCCAGAGGAAAAACAACGGACAGGTTTCCCTGTGACAATGCTGGACTTCTGGGACCATCCAGATTCACCAAGGCCTAACTTTTGCCCGGCGGGGGAGTGCTCTTCTGCACGTACAGCACTCCCCACGTGAAAACCTACCTTAGCAGAAGGAGGCAGTCTTTCCCTAGTACTAGAAGCTAGGCAGAATCGTCAGATAAAGCTGCTGTGTCATCAAGGTTGAAAGTGGCACACCGACGGGAACGTTCGCATTCTCCTTGTACCGAAGCGACTTGCTCTGGGCTTCAAATCTGCCTGAACAGCACTAGCGGCCCAACTCCTCTTCACTGCACGATTGTCGCTGTGGGCCAATGCTGGCTCTCTCAAAGTTAATCATGTGCTGGCATTCCTTTCTAGAATCCAACACACTGCACTCCAGATGCAGCTCCAGCCGAATGAAAGGGGACCTAAGGCCTCAAGGTAAGGTCCAGTGTTTCACATCTGCAGAGTTGGGTGTGCAGTGGTATCCACGAAGCCATACTCTGAAAGGGAGTGCCTTAACTATGTTATGCCCTGGGGACACACAGGGCAGTCGATCGTGCACCAATTTTGCATGATGACCGCTGTGTGCCGGAAGAGCTGCCGCTGGCTTCTGAGGAACCCCAGGCGAAATAGGCCCCCGGGAAGCACTCTTCACATTCAGAGCAAGGGCAACGTGCTCCTTTCTGGGTTGCTAGGTAGAGTGTTCCAGTCGTCAAAGAGCCTCGCGAAAGCAGCGCCTGGCAGACTCTCTTTGCAAGTGGATCGGCCCCAGTGACTGAAAGGGAACTGCGCTGCTACTACACAATGTGCAGACGAGACAGTCCGGGACACAGGACAGCACTCTCACAGAAGCGAAAGCTAAGCTTTGCATCCAGCCTGAAGACCAGTACATTTTTCACTTTTCACACTGTTAGGTATGTGCAGGAGCATTGGTCACTGAGGCCTACCTAAGTTACTGAAATACTTACCCAGTTCATCCTATGCAATGGTCCCTGTGCCCAAAGGGTCTCCATGGACGGGCCCTTGTGGGCCCCGTGTGTTTCCTTGAGGTCGTCAGAAACTGCTGAGGATAACCATATGAGCTCAAGTTTGAAACCGGGCCACCCTGGCAAAACCGTCATTTCGTCCGTGGTAGGCGAGACAGTTGCGGTTTGAAAGCTGCCTGAAAAACACTCCTGCTGCCCATCTTCTCTTTGCTGCCTGACGGCGTCACGAAAGAACTGTGAGTGTACTCGTATGAGGCTTGCTGGTCTCAGTTCCTTGCTGGGAGCTCCTCCAGGAGCACATGGGAGCTTGCCGGCAAAGAACTGGCACCCCTGGCCTCAAGGAAAAGTCCAGATATCTCCCATAGGAAGCTTAGGTATGCCCTAGAAGCGAAGAAGCATGTGTTAAAGGAATGCTGCCACACCGTTACGTATCTCACGACTCATTGTGCACTCACTTGGGTTGTAACAGCTGTGACAGGGCACTGAATGCCGTCCAACTCTTCTGTTGCGTTTGAGTCCCAGGAAGCAAATGGGTTCGTTGGCTTTAAGGCTGTGAACGTGGAGCGGTAATGGCAAAGCCCTGCCCGGATGGCTCGACAGCTCTCACGTAAACAGCATTCAAACGGCCTCAGGAACGCCGTTCCAAGCAGCCTTACATTCCATGCTGGCGTAGCCAGGGAGGCATTTGGATTCTTCTGAGAAACACCACTGTGCCTCACAACTGAAACCTGTGGGCTGCCAAATACCTCTCCCGACGGCAGTCGCATGCTAGATGTTTAGTTCCAGAGGAAAAACAACGGACAGGTTTCCCTGTGACAATGCTGGACTTCTGGGACCATCCAGATTCACCAAGGCCTAACTTTTGCCCGGCGGGGGAGTGCTCTTCTGCACGTACAGCACTCCCCACGTGAAAACCTACCTTAGCAGAAGGAGGCAGTCTTTCCCTAGTACTAGAAGCTAGGCAGAATCGTCAGATAAAGCTGCTGTGTCATCAAGGTTGAAAGTGGCACACCGACGGGAACGTTCGCATTCTCCTTGTACCGAAGCGACTTGCTCTGGGCTTCAAATCTGCCTGAACAGCACTAGCGGCCCAACTCCTCTTCACTGCACGATTGTCGCTGTGGGCCAATGCTGGCTCTCTCAAAGTTAATCATGTGCTGGCATTCCTTTCTAGAATCCAACACACTGCACTCCAGATGCAGCTCCAGCCGAATGAAAGGGGACGTAAGGCCTCAAGGTAAGGTCCAGTGTTTCACATCTGCAGAGTTGGGTGTGCAGTTGTATCCACGAAGCCATAATCTGAAAGGGAGTGCCTTAACTATGTTATGCCCTGGGGACACATAGGGCAGTCGATCGTGCACCAATTTTGCATGATGACCGCTGTGTGCCGGAAGAGCTGCCGCTGGCTTCTGAGGAACCCCAGGCGAAATAGGCCCCCGGGAAGCACTCTTCACATTCAGAGCAAGGGCAACGTGTTCCTTTCTGGGTTGCTAGGTAGAGTGTTCCAGTCGTCAAAGAGCCTCGCGAAAGCAGCGCCTGGCAGACTCTCTTTGCAAGTGGATCGGCCCCAGTGACTGAAAGGGAACTGCGTTGCTACTACACAATGTGCAGACGAGACAGTCCGGGACACAGGACAGCACTCTCACAGAAGCGAAAGCTAAGCTTTGCATCCAGCCTGAAGACCAGTACATTTTTCACTTTTCACACTGTTAGGTATGTGCAGGAGCATTGGTAACCGAGGCCTACCTAAGTTACTGAAATACTTACCCAGTTCATCCTATGCAATGGTCCCTGTGCCCAAAGGGTCTCCATGGACGGGCCCTTGTTGGCCCCTGTGTTTCCTTGAGGTCGTCAGAAACTGCTGAGGATAACCATATGAGCTCAAGTTTGAAACCGGGCCACCCTGGCAAAACCGTCATTTCGTCCGTGGTAGGCGAGACAGTTGCGGTTTGAAAGCTGCCTGAAAAACACTCCTGCTGCCCATCTTCTCTTTGCTGCCTGACGGCGTCACGAAAGAACTGTGAGTGTACTCGTATGAGGCTTGCTGGTCTCAGTTCCTTGCTGGGAGCTCCTCCAGGAGCACATGGGAGCTTGCCGGCAAAGAACTGGCACCCCTGGCCTCAAGGAAAAGTCCAGATATCTCCCATAGGAAGCTTAGGTATGCCCTAGAAGCGAAGAAGCATGTGTTAAAGGAATGCTGCCACACCGTTACGTATTTCACGACTCATTGTGCACTCACTTGGGTTGTAACAGCTGTGACAGGGCACTGAATGCCGTCCAACTCTTCTGTTGCGTTTGAGTCCCAGGAAGCAAATGGGTTCGTTGGCTTTAAGGCTGTGAACGTGGAGCGGTAATGGCAAAGCCCTGCCCGGATGGCTCGACAGCTCTCACGTAAACAGCATTCAAACGGCCTCAGGAACGCCGTTCCAAGCAGCCTTACATTCCATGCTGGCGTAGCCAGGGAGGCATTTGGATTCTTCTGAGAAACACCACTGTGCCTCACAACTGAAACCTGTGGGCTGCCAAATACCTCTCCCGACGGCAGTCGCATGCTAGATGTTTAGTTCCAGAGGAAAAACAACGGACAGGTTTCCCTGTGACAATGCTGGACTTCTGGGACCATCCAGATTCACCAAGGCCTAACTTTTGCCCGGCGGGGGAGTGCTCTTCTGCACGTACAGCACTCCCCACGTGAAAACCTACCTTAGCAGAAGGAGGCAGTCTTTCCCTAGTACTAGAAGCTAGGCAGAATCGTCAGATAAAGCTGCTGTGTCATCAAGGTTGAAAGTGGCACACCGACGGGAACGTTCGCATTCTCCTTGTACCGAAGCGACTTGCTCTGGGCTTCAAATCTGCCTGAACAGCACTAGCGGCCCAACTCCTCTTCACTGCACGATTGTCGCTGTGGGCCAATGCTGGCTGTCTCAAAGTTAATAATGTGCTGGCATTCCTTTCTAGAATCTCAACACACTGCACTCCAGATGCAGCTCCAGCCGAATGAAAGGGGACCTAAGGCCTCAAGGTAAAGTCCAGTGTTTCACATCTGCAGAGTTGGGTGTGTAGTTGTATCCACGAAGCCATAATCTGAAAGGGAGTGCCTTAACTATGTTATGCCCTGGGGACACATAGGGCAGTCGATCGTGCACCAATTTTGCATGATGACCGCTGTGTGCCGGAAGAGCTGCCGCTGGCTTCTGAGGAACCCCAGGCGAAATAGGCCCCCGGGAAGCACTCTTCACATTCAGAGCAAGGGCAACGTGCTCCTTTCTGGGTTGCTAGGTAGAGTGTTCCAGTCGTCAAAGAGCCTCGCGAAAGCAGCGCCTGGCAGACTCTCTTTGCAAGTGGATCGGCCCCAGTGACTGAAAGGGAACTGCGCTGCTACTACACAATGTGCAGACGAGACAGTCCGGGACACAGGACAGCACTCTCACAGAAGCGAAAGCTAAGCTTTGCATCCAGCCTGAAGACCAGTACATTTTTCACTTTTCACACTGTTAGGTATGTGCAGGAGCATTGGTCACTGAGGCCTACCTAAGTTACTGAAATACTTACCCAGTTCATCCTATGCAATGGTCCCTGTGCCCAAAGGGTCTCCATGGACGGGCCCTTGTGGGCCCCGTGTGTTTCCTTGAGGTCGTCAGAAACTGCTGAGGATAACCATATGAGCTCAAGTTTGAAACCGGGCCACCCTGGCAAAACCGTCATTTCGTCCGTGGTAGGCGAGACAGTTGCGGTTTGAAAGCTGCCTGAAAAACACTCCTGCTGCCCATCTTCTCTTTGCTGCCTGACGGCGTCACGAAAGAACTGTGAGTGTACTCGTATGAGGCTTGCTGGTCTCAGTTCCTTGCTGGGAGCTCCTCCAGGAGCACATGGGAGCTTGCCGGCAAAGAACTGGCACCCCTGGCCTCAAGGAAAAGTCCAGATATCTCCCATAGGAAGCTTAGGTATGCCCTAGAAGCGAAGAAGCATGTGTTAAAGGAATGCTGCAACACCGTTACGTATCTCACGACTCATTGTGCACTCACTTGGGTTGTAACAGCTGTGACAGGGCACTGAATGCCGTCCAACTCTTCTGTTGCGTTTGAGTCCCAGGAAGCAAATGGCTTCGTTGGCTTTAAGGCTGTGAACGTGGAGCGGTAATGGCAAAGCCCTGCCCGGATGGCTCGACAGCTCTCACGTAAACAGCATTCAAACGGCCTCAGGAACGCCGTTCCAAGCAGCCTTACATTCCATGCTGGCGTAGCCAGGGAGGCATTTGGATTCTTCTGAGAAACACCACTGTGCCTCACAACTGAAACCTGTGGGCTGCCAAATACCTCTCCCGACGGCAGTCGCATGCTAGATGTTTAGTTCCAGAGGAAAAACAACGGACAGGTTTCCCTGTGACAATGCTGGACTTCTGGGACCATCCAGATTCACCAAGGCCTAACTTTTGCCCGGCGGGGGAGTGCTCTTCTGCACGTACAGCACTCCCCACGTGAAAACCTACCTTAGCAGAAGGAGGCAGTCTTTCCCTAGTACTAGAAGCTAGGCAGAATCGTCAGATAAAGCTGCTGTGTCATCAAGGTTGAAAGTGGCACACCGACGGGAACGTTCGCATTCTCCTTGTACCGAAGCGACTTGCTCTGGGCTTCAAATCTGCCTGAACAGCACTAGCGGCCCAACTCCTCTTCACTGCACGATTGTCGCTGTGGGCCAATGCTGGCTCTCTCAAAGTTAATCATGTGCTGGCATTCCTTTCTAGAATCCAACACACTGCACTCCAGATGCAGCTCCAGCCGAATGAAAGGGGACCTAAGGCCTCAAGGTAAGGTCCAGTGTTTCACATCTGCAGAGTTGGGTGTGCAGTGGTATCCACGAAGCCATACTCTGAAAGGGAGTGCCTTAACTATGTTATGCCCTGGGGACACACAGGGCAGTCGATCGTGCACCAATTTTGCATGATGACCGCTGTGTGCCGGAAGAGCTGCCGCTGGCTTCTGAGGAACCCCAGGCGAAATAGGCCCCCGGGAAGCACTCTTCACATTCAGAGCAAGGGCAACGTGCTCCTTTCTGGGTTGCTAGGTAGAGTGTTCCAGTCGTCAAAGAGCCTCGCGAAAGCAGCGCCTGGCAGACTCTCTTTGCAAGTGGATCGGCCCCAGTGACTGAAAGGGAACTGCGCTGCTACTACACAATGTGCAGACGAGACAGTCCGGGACACAGGACAGCACTCTCACAGAAGCGAAAGCTAAGCTTTGCATCCAGCCTGAAGACCAGTACATTTTTCACTTTTCACACTGTTAGGTATGTGCAGGAGCATTGGTCACTGAGGCCTACCTAAGTTACTGAAATACTTACCCAGTTCATCCTATGCAATGGTCCCTGTGCCCAAAGGGTCTCCATGGACGGGCCCTTGTGGGCCCCGTGTGTTTCCTTGAGGTCGTCAGAAACTGCTGAGGATAACCATATGAGCTCAAGTTTGAAACCGGGCCACCCTGGCAAAACCGTCATTTCGTCCGTGGTAGGCGAGACAGTTGCGGTTTGAAAGCTGCCTGAAAAACACTCCTGCTGCCCATCTTCTCTTTGCTGCCTGACGGCGTCACGAAAGAACTGTGAGTGTACTCGTATGAGGCTTGCTGGTCTCAGTTCCTTGCTGGGAGCTCCTCCAGGAGCACATGGGAGCTTGCCGGCAAAGAACTGGCACCCCTGGCCTCAAGGAAAAGTCCAGATATCTCCCATAGGAAGCTTAGGTATGCCCTAGAAGCGAAGAAGCATGTGTTAAAGGAATGCTGCAACACCGTTACGTATCTCACGACTCATTGTGCACTCACTTGGGTTGTAACAGCTGTGACAGGGCACTGAATTCCGTCCAACTCTTCTGTTGCGTTTGAGTCCCAGGAAGCAAATGGGTTCGTTGGCTTTAAGGCTGTGAACGTGGAGCGGTAATGGCAAAGCCCTGCCCGGATGGCTCGACAGCTCTCACGTAAACAGCATTCAAACGGCCTCAGGAACGCCGTTCCAAGCAGCCTTACATTCCATGCTGGCGTAGCCAGGGAGGCATTTGGATTCTTCTGAGAAACACCACTGTGCCTCACAACTGAAACCTGTGGGCTGCCAAATACCTCTCCCGACGGCAGTCGCATGCTAGATGTTTAGTTCCAGAGGAAAAACAACGGACAGGTTTCCCTGTGACAATGCTGGACTTCTGGGACCATCCAGATTCACCAAGGCCTAACTTTTGCCCGGCGGGGGAGTGCTCTTCTGCACGTACAGCACTCCCCACGTGAAAACCTACCTTAGCAGAAGGAGGCAGTCTTTCCCTAGTACTAGAAGCTAGGCAGAATCGTCAGATAAAGCTGCTGTGTCATCAAGGTTGAAAGTGGCACACCGACGGGAACGTTCGCATTCTCCTTGTACCGAAGCGACTTGCTCTGGGCTTCAAATCTGCCTGAACAGCACTAGCGGCCCAACTCCTCTTCACTGCACGATTGTCGCTGTGGGCCAATGCTGGCTCTCTCAAAGTTAATCATGTGCTGGCATTCCTTTCTAGAATCCAACACACTGCACTCCAGATGCAGCTCCAGCCGAATGAAAGGGGACGTAAGGCCTCAAGGTAAGGTCCAGTGTTTCACATCTGCAGAGTTGGGTGTGCAGTTGTATCCACGAAGCCATAATCTGAAAGGGAGTGCCTTAACTATGTTATGCCCTGGGGACACATAGGGCAGTCGATCGTGCACCAATTTTGCATGATGACCGCTGTGTGCCGGAAGAGCTGCCGCTGGCTTCTGAGGAACCCCAGGCGAAATAGGCCCCCGGGAAGCACTCTTCACATTCAGAGCAAGGGCAACGTGCTCCTTTCTGGGTTGCTAGGTAGAGTGTTCCAGTCGTCAAAGAGCCTCGCGAAAGCAGCGCCTGGCAGACTCTCTTTGCAAGTGGATCGGCCCCAGTGACTGAAAGGGAACTGCGTTGCTACTACACAATGTGCAGACGAGACAGTCCGGGACACAGGACAGCACTCTCACAGAAGCGAAAGCTAAGCTTTGCATCCAGCCTGAAGACCAGTACATTTTTCACTTTTCACACTGTTAGGTATGTGCAGGAGCATTGGTAACCGAGGCCTACCTAAGTTACTGAAATACTTACCCAGTTCATCCTATGCAATGGTCCCTGTGCCCAAAGGGTCTCCATGGACGGGCCCTTGTTGGCCCCTGTGTTTCCTTGAGGTAGTCAGAAACTGCTGAGGATAACCATATGAGCTCAAGTTTGAAACCGGGCCACCCTGGCAAAACCGTCATTTCGTCCGTGGTAGGCGAGACAGTTGCGGTTTGAAAGCTGCCTGAAAAACACTCCTGCTGCCCATCTTCTCTTTGCTGCCTGACGGCGTCACGAAAGAACTGTGAGTGTACTCGTATGAGGCTTGCTGGTCTCAGTTCCTTGCTGGGAGCTCCTCCAGGAGCACATGGGAGCTTGCCGGCAAAGAACTGGCACCCCTGGCCTCAAGGAAAAGTCCAGATATCTCCCATAGGAAGCTTAGGTATGCCCTAGAAGCGAAGAAGCATGTGTTAAAGGAATGCTGCAACACCGTTACGTATTTCACGACTCATTGTGCACTCACTTGGGTTGTAACAGCTGTGACAGGGCACTGAATGCCGTCCAACTCTTCTGTTGCGTTTGAGTCCCAGGAAGCAAATGGGTTCGTTGGCTTTAAGGCTGTGAACGTGGAGCGGTAATGGCAAAGCCCTGCCCGGATGGCTCGACAGCTCTCACGTAAACAGCATTCAAACGGCCTCAGGAACGCCGTTCCAAGCAGCCTTACATTCCATGTTGGCGTAGCCAGGGAGGCATTTGGATTCTTCTGAGAAACACCACTGTGCCTCACAACTGAAACCTGTGGGCTGCCAAATACGTCTCCCGACGGCAGTCGCATGCTCGATGTTTAGTTCCAGAGGAAAAACAACGGACAGGTTTCCCTGTGACAATGCTGGACTTCTGGGACCATCCAGATTCACCAAGGCCTAACTTTTGCCCGGCGGGGGAGTGCTCTTCTGCACGTACAGCACTCCCCACGTGAAAACCTACCTTAGCAGAAGGAGGCAGTCTTTCCCTAGTACTAGAAGCTAGGCAGAATCGTCAGATAAAGCTGCTGTGTCATCAAGGTTGAAAGTGGCACACCGACGGGAACGTTCGCATTCTCCTTGTACCGAAGCGACTTGCTCTGGGCTTCAAATCTGCCTGAACAGCACTAGCGGCCCAACTCCTCTTCACTGCACGATTGTCGCTGTGGGCCAATGCTGGCTCTCTCAAAGTTAATAATGTGCTGGCATTCCTTTCTAGAATCCAACACACTGCACTCCAGATGCAGCTCCAGCCGAATGAAAGGGGACGTAAGGCCTCAAGGTAAGGTCCAGTGTTTCACATCTGCAGAGTTGGGTGTGCAGTTGTATCCACGAAGCCATAATCTGAAAGGGAGTGCCTTAACTATGTTATGCCCTGGGGACACATAGGGCAGTCGATCGTGCACCAATTTTGCATGATGACCGCTGTGTGCCGGAAGAGCTGCCGCTGGCTTCTGAGGAACCCCAGGCGAAATAGGCCCCCGGGAAGCACTCTTCACATTCAGAGCAAGGGCAACGTGCTCCTTTCTGGGTTGCTAGGTAGAGTGTTCCAGTCGTCAAAGAGCCTCGCGAAAGCAGCGCCTGGCAGACTCTCTTTGCAAGTGGATCGGCCCCAGTGACTGAAAGGGAACTGCGTTGCTACTACACAATGTGCAGACGAGACAGTCCGGGACACAGGACAGCACTCTCACAGAAGCGAAAGCTAAGCTTTGCATCCAGCCTGAAGACCAGTACATTTTTCACTTTTCACACTGTTAGGTATGTGCAGGAGCATTGGTCACCGAGGCCTACCTAAGTTACTGAAATACTTACCCAGTTCATCCTATGCAATGGTCCCTGTGCCCAAAGGGTCTCCATGGACGGGCCCTTGTGGGCCCCGTGTGTTTCCTTGAAGTCGTCAGAAACTGCTGAGGATAACCATATGAGCTCAAGTTTGAAACCGGGCCACCCTGGCAAAACCGTCATTTCGTCCGTGGTAGGCGAGACAGTTGCGGTTTGAAAGCTGCCTGAAAAACACTCCTGCTGCCCATCTTCTCTTTGCTGCCTGACGGCGTCACGAAAGAACTGTGAGTGTACTCGTATGAGGCTTGCTGGTCTCAGTTCCTTGCTGGGAGATCCTCCAGGAGCACATGGGAGCTTGCCGGCAAAGAACTGGCACCCCTGGCCTCAAGGAAAAGTCCAGATATCTCCCATAGGAAGCTTAGGTATGCCCTAGAAGCGAAGAAGCATGTGTTAAAGGAATGCTGCAACACCGTTACGTATCTCACGACTCATTGTGCACTCACTTGGGTTGTAACAGCTGTGACAGGGCACTGAATTCCGTCCAACTCTTCTGTTGCGTTTGAGTCCCAGGAAGCAAATGGGTTCGTTGGCTTTAAGGCTGTGAACGTGGAGCGGTAATGGCAAAGCCCTGCCCGGATGGCTCGACAGCTCTCACGTAAACAGCATTCAAACGGCCTCAGGAACGCCGTTCCAAGCAGCCTTACATTCCATGCTGGCGTAGCCAGGGAGGCATTTGGATTCTTCTGAGAAACACCACTGTGCCTCACAACTGAAACCTGTGGGCTGCCAAATACCTCTCCCGACGGCAGTCGCATGCTAGATGTTTAGTTCCAGAGGAAAAACAACGGACAGGTTTCCCTGTGACAATGCTGGACTTCTGGGACCATCCAGATTCACCAAGGCCTAACTTTTGCCCGGCGGGGGAGTGCTCTTCTGCACGTACAGCACTCCCCACGTGAAAACCTACCTTAGCAGAAGGAGGCAGTCTTTCCCTAGTACTAGAAGCTAGGCAGAATCGTCAGATAAAGCTGCTGTGTCATCAAGGTTGAAAGTGGCACACCGACGGGAACGTTCGCATTCTCCTTGTACCGAAGCGACTTGCTCTGGGCTTCAAATCTGCCTGAACAGCACTAGCGGCCCAACTCCTCTTCACTGCACGATTGTCGCTGTGGGCCAATGCTGGCTCTCTCAAAGTTAATAATGTGCTGGCATTCCTTTCTAGAATCCAACACACTGCACTCCAGATGCAGCTCCAGCCGAATGAAAGGGGACGTAAGGCCTCAAGGTAAGGTCCAGTGTTTCACATCTGCAGAGTTGGGTGTGCAGTTGTATCCACGAAGCCATAATCTGAAAGGGAGTGCCTTAACTATGTTATGCCCTGGGGACACATAGGGCAGTCGATCGTGCACCAATTTTGCATGATGACCGCTGTGTGCCGGAAGAGCTGCCGCTGGCTTCTGAGGAACCCCAGGCGAAATAGGCCCCCGGGAAGCACTCTTCACATTCAGAGCAAGGGCAACGTGCTCCTTTCTGGGTTGCTAGGTAGAGTGTTCCAGTCGTCAAAGAGCCTCGCGAAAGCAGCGCCTGGCAGACTCTCTTTGCAAGTGGATCGGCCCCAGTGACTGAAAGGGAACTGCGTTGCTACTACACAATGTGCAGACGAGACAGTCCGGGACACAGGACAGCACTCTCACAGAAGCGAAAGCTAAGCTTTGCATCCAGCCTGAAGACCAATACATTTTTCACTTTTCACACTGTTAGGTATGTGCAGGAGCATTGGTCACCGAGGCCTACCTAAGTTACTGAAATACTTACCCAGTTCATCCTATGCAATGGTCCCTGTGCCCAAAGGGTCTCCATGGACGGGCCCTTGTTGGCCCCTGTGTTTCCTTGAGGTAGTCAGAAACTGCTGAGGATAACCATATGAGCTCAAGTTTGAAACCGGGCCACCCTGGCAAAACCGTCATTTCGTCCGTGGTAGGCGAGACAGTTGCGGTTTGAAAGCTGCCTGAAAAACACTCCTGCTGCCCATCTTCTCTTTGCTGCCTGACGGCGTCATGAAAGAACTGTGAGTGTACTCGTATGAGGCTTGCTGGTCTCAGTTCCTTGCTGGGAGCTCCTCCAGGAGCACATGGGAGCTTGCCGGCAAAGAACTGGCACCCCTGGCCTCAAGGAAAAGTCCAGATATCTCCCATAGGAAGCTTAGGTATGCCCTAGAAGCGAAGAAGCATGTGTTAAAGGAATGCTGCAACACCGTTACGTATTTCACGACTCATTGTGCACTCACTTGGGTTGTAACAGCTGTGACAGGGCACTGAATGCCGTCCAACTCTTCTGTTGCGTTTGAGTCCCAGGAAGCAAATGGGTTTGTTGGCTTTAAGGCTGTGAACGTGGAGCGGTAATGGCAAAGCCCTGCCCGGATGGCTCGACAGCTCTCACGTAAACAGCATTCAAACGGCCTCAGGAACGCCGTTCCAAGCAGCCTTACATTCCATGCTGGCGTAGCCAGGGAGGCATTTGGATTCTTCTGAGAAACACCACTGTGCCTCACAACTGAAACCTGTGGGCTGCCAAATACGTCTCCCGACGGCAGTCGCATGCTCGATGTTTAGTTCCAGAGGAAAAACAACGGACAGGTTTCCCTGTGACAATGCTGGACTTCTGGGACCATCCAGATTCACCAAGGCCTAACTTTTGCCCGGCGGGGGAGTGCTCTTCTGCACGTACAGCACTCCCCACGTGAAAACCTACGTTAGCAGAAGGAGGCAGTCTTTCCCTAGTACTAGAAGCTAGGCAGAATCGTCAGATAAAGCTGCTGTGTCATCAAGGTTGAAAGTGGCACACCGACGGGAACGTTCGCATTCTCCTTGTACCGAAGCGACTTGCTCTGGGCTTCAAATCTGCCTGAACAGCACTAGCGGCCCAACTCCTCTTCACTGCACGATTGTCGCTGTGGGCCAATGCTGGCTCTCTCAAAGTTAATCATGTGCTGGCATTCCTTTCTAGAATCCAACACACTGCACTCCAGATGCAGCTCCAGCCGAATGAAAGGGGACCTAAGGCCTCAAGGTAAGGTCCAGTGTTTCACATCTGCAGAGTTGGGTGTGCAGTGGTATCCACGAAGCCATACTCTGAAAGGGAGTGCCTTAACTATGTTATGCCCTGGGGACACACAGGGCAGTCGATCGTGCACCAATTTTGCATGATGACCGCTGTGTGCCGGAAGAGCTGCCGCTGGCTTCTGAGGAACCCCAGGCGAAATAGGCCCCCGGGAAGCACTCTTCACATTCAGAGCAAGGGCAACGTGCTCCTTTCTGGGTTGCTAGGTAGAGTGTTCCAGTCGTCAAAGAGCCTCGCGAAAGCAGCGCCTGGCAGACTCTCTTTGCAAGTGGATCGGCCCCAGTGACTGAAAGGGAACTGCGCTGCTACTGCACAATGTGCAGACGAGACAGTCCGGGACACAGGACAGCACTCTCACAGAAGCGAAAGCTAAGCTTTGCATCCAGCCTGAAGACCAGTACATTTTTCACTTTTCACACTGTTAGGTATGTGCAGGAGCATTGGTCACTGAGGCCTACCTAAGTTACTGAAATACTTACCCATTTCATCCTATGCAATGGTCCCTGTGCCCAAAGGGTCTCCATGGACGGGCCCTTGTGGGCCCCGTGTGTTTCCTTGAGGTCGTCAGAAACTGCTGAGGATAACCATATGAGCTCAAGTTTGAAACCGGGCCACCCTGGCAAAACCGTCATTTCGTCCGTGGTAGGCGAGACAGTTGCGGTTTGAAAGCTGCCTGAAAAACACTCCTGCTGCCCATCTTCTCTTTGCTGCCTGACGGCGTCACGAAAGAACTGTGAGTGTACTCGTATGAGGCTTGCTGGTCTCAGTTCCTTGCTGGGAGCTCCTCCAGGAGCACATGGGAGCTTGCCGGCAAAGAACTGGCACCCCTGGCCTCAAGGAAAAGTCCAGATATCTCCCATAGGAAGCTTAGGTATGCCCTAGAATCGAAGAAGCATGTGTTAAAGGAATGCTGCAACACCGTTACGTATCTCACGACTCATTGTGCACTCACTTGGGTTGTAACAGCTGTGACAGGGCACTGAATTCCGTCCAACTCTTCTGTTGCGTTTGAGTCCCAGGAAGCAAATGGGTTCGTTGGCTTTAAGGCTGTGAACGTGGAGCGGTAATGGCAAAGCCCTGCCCGGATGGCTCGACAGCTCTCACGTAAACAGCATTCAAACGGCCTCAGGAACGCCGTTCCAAGCAGCCTTACATTCCATGCTGGCGTAGCCAGGGAGGCATTTGGATTCTTCTGAGAAACACCACTGTGCCTCACAACTGAAACCTGTGGGCTGCCAAATACCTCTCCCGACGGCAGTCGCATGCTAGATGTTTAGTTCCAGAGGAAAAACAACGGACAGGTTTCCCTGTGACAATGCTGGACTTCTGGGACCATCCAGATTCACCAAGGCCTAACTTTTGCCCGGCGGGGGAGTGCTCTTCTGCACGTACAGCACTCCCCACGTGAAAACCTACCTTAGCAGAAGGAGGCAGTCTTTCCCTAGTACTAGAAGCTAGGCAGAATCGTCAGATAAAGCTGCTGTGTCATCAAGGTTGAAAGTGGCACACCGACGGGAACGTTCGCATTCTCCTTGTACCGAAGCGACTTGCTCTGGGCTTCAAATCTGCCTGAACAGCACTAGCGGCCCAACTCCTCTTCACTGCACGATTGTCGCTGTGGGCCAATGCTGGCTCTCTCAAAGTTAATCATGTGCTGGCATTCCTTTCTAGAATCTCAAAACACTGCACTCCAGATGCAGCTCCAGCCGAATGAAAGGGGACCTAAGGCCTCAAGGTAAGGTCCAGTGTTTCACATCTGCAGAGTTGGGTGTGCAGTGGTATCCACGAAGCCATACTCTGAAAGGGAGTGCCTTAACTATGTTATGCCCTGGGGACACATAGGGCAGTCGATCGTGCACCAATTTTGCATGATGACCGCTGTGTGCCGGAAGAGCTGCCGCTGGCTTCTGAGGAACCCCAGGCGAAATAGGCCCCCGGGAAGCACTCTTCACATTCAGAGCAAGGGCAACGTGCTCCTTTCTGGGTTGCTAGGTAGAGTGTTCCAGTCGTCAAAGAGCCTCGCGAAAGCAGCGCCTGGCAGACTCTCTTTGCAAGTGGATCGGCCCCAGTGACTGAAAGGGAACTGCGCTGCTACTACACAATGTGCAGACGAGACAGTCCGGGACACAGGACAGCACTCTCACAGAAGCGAAAGCTAAGCTTTGCATCCAGCCTGAAGACCAGTACATTTTTCACTTTTCACACTGTTAGGTATGTGCAGGAGCATTGGTCACTGAGGCCTACCTAAGTTACTGAAATACTTACCCAGTTCATCCTATGCAATGGTCCCTGTGCCCAAAGGGTCTCCATGGACGGGCCCTTGTGGGCCCCGTGTGTTTCCTTGAGGTCGTCAGAAACTGCTGAGGATAACCATATGAGCTCAAGTTTGAAACCGGGCCACCCTGGCAAAACCGTCATTTCGTCCGTGGTAGGCGAGACAGTTGCGGTTTGAAAGCTGCCTGAAAAACACTCCTGCTGCCCATCTTCTCTTTGCTGCCTGACGGCGTCACGAAAGAACTGTGAGTGTACTCGTATGAGGCTTGCTGGTCTCAGTTCCTTGCTGGGAGCTCCTCCAGGAGCACATGGGAGCTTGCCGGCAAAGAACTGGCACCCCTGGCCTCAAGGAAAAGTCCAGATATCTCCCATAGGAAGCTTAGGTATGCCCTAGAAGCGAAGAAGCATGTGTTAAAGGAATGCTGCCACACCGTTACGTATCTCACGACTCATTGTGCACTCACTTGGGTTGTAACAGCTGTGACAGGGCACTGAATGCCGTCCAACTCTTCTGTTGCGTTTGAGTCCCAGGAAGCAAATGGGTTCGTTGGCTTTAAGGCTGTGAACGTGGAGCGGTAATGGCAAAGCCCTGCCCGGATGGCTCGACAGCTCTCACGTAAACAGCATTCAAACGGCCTCAGGAACGCCGTTCCAAGCAGCCTTACATTCCATGCTGGCGTAGCCAGGGAGGCATTTGGATTCTTCTGAGAAACACCACTGTGCCTCACAACTGAAACCTGTGGGCTGCCAAATACCTCTCCCGACGGCAGTCGCATGCTAGATGTTTAGTTCCAGAGGAAAAACAACGGACAGGTTTCCCTGTGACAATGCTGGACTTCTGGGACCATCCAGATTCACCAAGGCCTAACTTTTGCCCGGCGGGGGAGTGCTCTTCTGCACGTACAGCACTCCCCACGTGAAAACCTACCTTAGCAGAAGGAGGCAGTCTTTCCCTAGTACTAGAAGCTAGGCAGAATCGTCAGATAAAGCTGCTGTGTCATCAAGGTTGAAAGTGGCACACCGACGGGAACGTTCGCATTCTCCTTGTACCGAAGCGACTTGCTCTGGGCTTCAAATCTGCCTGAACAGCACTAGCGGCCCAACTCCTCTTCACTGCACGATTGTCGCTGTGGGCCAATGCTGGCTCTCTCAAAGTTAATCATGTGCTGGCATTCCTTTCTAGAATCCAACACACTGCACTCCAGATGCAGCTCCAGCCGAATGAAAGGGGACGTAAGGCCTCAAGGTAAGGTCCAGTGTTTCACATCTGCAGAGTTGGGTGTGCAGTTGTATCCACGAAGCCATAATCTGAAAGGGAGTGCCTTAACTATGTTATGCCCTGGGGACACATAGGGCAGTCGATCGTGCACCAATTTTGCATGATGACCGCTGTG
The DNA here is from genome assembly GCF_028021215.1 of Eschrichtius robustus. NCBI lineage: Eukaryota > Metazoa > Chordata > Mammalia > Artiodactyla > Eschrichtiidae > Eschrichtius > Eschrichtius robustus. The sequence continues at coordinate 60,571 of NW_027175574.1, forward strand.
TGCCGGAAGAGCTGCCGCTGGCTTCTGAGGAACCCCAGGCGAAATAGGCCCCCGGGAAGCACTCTTCACATTCAGAGCAAGGGCAACGTGCTCCTTTCTGGGTTGCTAGGTAGAGTGTTCCAGTCGTCAAAGAGCCTCGCGAAAGCAGCGCCTGGCAGACTCTCTTTGCAAGTGGATCGGCCCCAGTGACTGAAAGGGAACTGCGTTGCTACTACACAATGTGCAGACGAGACAGTCCGGGACACAGGACAGCACTCTCACAGAAGCGAAAGCTAAGCTTTGCATCCAGCCTGAAGACCAGTACATTTTTCACTTTTCACACTGTTAGGTATGTGCAGGAGCATTGGTAACCGAGGCCTACCTAAGTTACTGAAATACTTACCCAGTTCATCCTATGCAATGGTCCCTGTGCCCAAAGGGTCTCCATGGACGGGCCCTTGTTGGCCCCTGTGTTTCCTTGAGGTAGTCAGAAACTGCTGAGGATAACCATATGAGCTCAAGTTTGAAACCGGGCCACCCTGGCAAAACCGTCATTTCGTCCGTGGTAGGCGAGACAGTTGCGGTTTGAAAGCTGCCTGAAAAACACTCCTGCTGCCCATCTTCTCTTTGCTGCCTGACGGCGTCACGAAAGAACTGTGAGTGTACTCGTATGAGGCTTGCTGGTCTCAGTTCCTTGCTGGGAGCTCCTCCAGGAGCACATGGGAGCTTGCCGGCAAAGAACTGGCACCCCTGGCCTCAAGGAAAAGTCCAGATATCTCCCATAGGAAGCTTAGGTATGCCCTAGAAGCGAAGAAGCATGTGTTAAAGGAATGCTGCAACACCGTTACGTATTTCACGACTCATTGTGCACTCACTTGGGTTGTAACAGCTGTGACAGGGCACTGAATGCCGTCCAACTCTTCTGTTGCGTTTGAGTCCCAGGAAGCAAATGGGTTCGTTGGCTTTAAGGCTGTGAACGTGGAGCGGTAATGGCAAAGCCCTGCCCGGATGGCTCGACAGCTCTCACGTAAACAGCATTCAAACGGCCTCAGGAACGCCGTTCCAAGCAGCCTTACATTCCATGTTGGCGTAGCCAGGGAGGCATTTGGATTCTTCTGAGAAACACCACTGTGCCTCACAACTGAAACCTGTGGGCTGCCAAATACGTCTCCCGACGGCAGTCGCATGCTCGATGTTTAGTTCCAGAGGAAAAACAACGGACAGGTTTCCCTGTGACAATGCTGGACTTCTGGGACCATCCAGATTCACCAAGGCCTAACTTTTGCCCGGCGGGGGAGTGCTCTTCTGCACGTACAGCACTCCCCACGTGAAAACCTACCTTAGCAGAAGGAGGCAGTCTTTCCCTAGTACTAGAAGCTAGGCAGAATCGTCAGATAAAGCTGCTGTGTCATCAAGGTTGAAAGTGGCACACCGACGGGAACGTTCGCATTCTCCTTGTACCGAAGCGACTTGCTCTGGGCTTCAAATCTGCCTGAACAGCACTAGCGGCCCAACTCCTCTTCACTGCACGATTGTCGCTGTGGGCCAATGCTGGCTCTCTCAAAGTTAATAATGTGCTGGCATTCCTTTCTAGAATCCAACACACTGCACTCCAGATGCAGCTCCAGCCGAATGAAAGGGGACGTAAGGCCTCAAGGTAAGGTCCAGTGTTTCACATCTGCAGAGTTGGGTGTGCAGTTGTATCCACGAAGCCATACTCTGAAAGGGAGTGCCTTAACTATGTTATGCCCTGGGGACACATAGGGCAGTCGATCGTGCACCAATTTTGCATGATGACCGCTGTGTGCCGGAAGAGCTGCCGCTGGCTTCTGAGGAACCCCAGGCGAAATAGGCCCCCGGGAAGCACTCTTCACATTCAGAGCAAGGGCAACGTGCTCCTTTCTGGGTTGCTAGGTAGAGTGTTCCAGTCGTCAAAGAGCCTCGCGAAAGCAGCGCCTGGCAGACTCTCTTTGCAAGTGGATCGGCCCCAGTGACTGAAAGGGAACTGCGCTGCTACTACACAATGTGCAGACGAGACAGTCCGGGACACAGGACAGCACTCTCACAGAAGCGAAAGCTAAGCTTTGCATCCAGCCTGAAGACCAGTACATTTTTCACTTTTCACACTGTTAGGTATGTGCAGGAGCATTGGTCACTGAGGCCTACCTAAGTTACTGAAATACTTACCCAGTTCATCCTATGCAATGGTCCCTGTGCCCAAAGGGTCTCCATGGACGGGCCCTTGTGGGCCCCGTGTGTTTCCTTGAGGTCGTCAGAAACTGCTGAGGATAACCATATGAGCTCAAGTTTGAAACCGGGCCACCCTGGCAAAACCGTCATTTCGTCCGTGGTAGGCGAGACAGTTGCGGTTTGAAAGCTGCCTGAAAAACACTCCTGCTGCCCATCTTCTCTTTGCTGCCTGACGGCGTCACGAAAGAACTGTGAGTGTACTCGTATGAGGCTTGCTGGTCTCAGTTCCTTGCTGGGAGCTCCTCCAGGAGCACATGGGAGCTTGCCGGCAAAGAACTGGCACCCCTGGCCTCAAGGAAAAGTCCAGATATCTCCCATAGGAAGCTTAGGTATGCCCTAGAAGCGAAGAAGCATGTGTTAAAGGAATGCTGCCACACCGTTACGTATCTCACGACTCATTGTGCACTCACTTGGGTTGTAACAGCTGTGACAGGGCACTGAATTCCGTCCAACTCTTCTGTTGCGTTTGATTCCCAGGAAGCAAATGGGTTCGTTGGCTTTAAGGCTGTGAACGTGGAGCGGTAATGGCAAAGCCCTGCCCGGATGGCTCGACAGCTCTCACGTAAACAGCATTCAAACGGCCTCAGGAACGCCGTTCCAAGCAGCCTTACATTCCATGCTGGCGTAGCCAGGGAGGCATTTGGATTCTTCTGAGAAACACCACTGTGCCTCACAACTGAAACCTGTGGGCTGCCAAATACCTCTCCCGACGGCAGTCGCATGCTAGATGTTTAGTTCCAGAGGAAAAACAACGGACAGGTTTCCCTGTGACAATGCTGGACTTCTGGGACCATCCAGATTCACCAAGGCCTAACTTTTGCCCGGCGGGGGAGTGCTCTTCTGCACGTACAGCACTCCCCACGTGAAAACCTACCTTAGCAGAAGGAGGCAGTCTTTCCCTAGTACTAGAAGCTAGGCAGAATCGTCAGATAAAGCTGCTGTGTCATCAAGGTTGAAAGTGGCACACCGACGGGAACGTTCGCATTCTCCTTGTACCGAAGCGACTTGCTCTGGGCTTCAAATCTGCCTGAACAGCACTAGCGGCCCAACTCCTCTTCACTGCACGATTGTCGCTGTGGGCCAATGCTGGCTCTCTCAAAGTTAATAATGTGCTGGCATTCCTTTCTAGAATCCAACACACTGCACTCCAGATGCAGCTCCAGCCGAATGAAAGGGGACGTAAGGCCTCAAGGTAAGGTCCAGTGTTTCACATCTGCAGAGTTGGGTGTGCAGTTGTATCCACGAAGCCATACTCTGAAAGGGAGTGCCTTAACTATGTTATGCCCTGGGGACACATAGGGCAGTCGATCGTGCACCAATTTTGCATGATGACCGCTGTGTGCCGGAAGAGCTGCCGCTGGCTTCTGAGGAACCCCAGGCGAAATAGGCCCCCGGGAAGCACTCTTCACATTCAGAGCAAGGGCAACGTGCTCCTTTCTGGGTTGCTAGGTAGAGTGTTCCAGTCGTCAAAGAGCCTCGCGAAAGCAGCGCCTGGCAGACTCTCTTTGCAAGTGGATCGGCCCCAGTGACTGAAAGGGAACTGCGCTGCTACTACACAATGTGCAGACGAGACAGTCCGGGACACAGGACAGCACTCTCACAGAAGCGAAAGCTAAGCTTTGCATCCAGCCTGAAGACCAGTACATTTTTCACTTTTCACACTGTTAGGTATGTGCAGGAGCATTGGTCACTGAGGCCTACCTAAGTTACTGAAATACTTACCCAGTTCATCCTATGCAATGGTCCCTGTGCCCAAAGGGTCTCCATGGACGGGCCCTTGTGGGCCCCGTGTGTTTCCTTGAGGTCGTCAGAAACTGCTGAGGATAACCATATGAGCTCAAGTTTGAAACCGGGCCACCCTGGCAAAACCGTCATTTCGTCCGTGGTAGGCGAGACAGTTGCGGTTTGAAAGCTGCCTGAAAAACACTCCTGCTGCCCATCTTCTCTTTGCTGCCTGACGGCGTCACGAAAGAACTGTGAGTGTACTCGTATGAGGGTTGCTGGTCTCAGTTCCTTGCTGGGAGCTCCTCCAGGAGCACATGGGAGCTTGCCGGCAAAGAACTGGCACCCCTGGCCTCAAGGAAAAGTCCAGATATCTCCCATAGGAAGCTTAGGTATGCCCTAGAAGCGAAGAAGCATGTGTTAAAGGAATGCTGCCACACCGTTACGTATCTCACGACTCATTGTGCACTCACTTGGGTTGTAACAGCTGTGACAGGGCACTGAATTCCGTCCAACTCTTCTGTTGCGTTTGATTCCCAGGAAGCAAATGGGTTCGTTGGCTTTAAGGCTGTGAACGTGGAGCGGTAATGGCAAAGCCCTGCCCGGATGGCTCGACAGCTCTCACGTAAACAGCATTCAAACGGCCTCAGGAACGCCGTTCCAAGCAGCCTTACATTCCATGCTGGCGTAGCCAGGGAGGCATTTGGATTCTTCTGAGAAACACCACTGTGCCTCACAACTGAAACCTGTGGGCTGCCAAATACCTCTCCCGACGGCAGTCGCATGCTAGATGTTTAGTTCCAGAGGAAAAACAACGGACAGGTTTCCCTGTGACAATGCTGGACTTCTGGGACCATCCAGATTCACCAAGGCCTAACTTTTGCCCGGCGGGGGAGTGCTCTTCTGCACGTACAGCACTCCCCACGTGAAAACCTACCTTAGCAGAAGGAGGCAGTCTTTCCCTAGTACTAGAAGCTAGGCAGAATCGTCAGATAAAGCTGCTGTGTCATCAAGGTTGAAAGTGGCACACCGACGGGAACGTTCGCATTCTCCTTGTACCGAAGCGACTTGCTCTGGGCTTCAAATCTGCCTGAACAGCACTAGCGGCCCAACTACTCTTCACTGCACGATTGTCGCTGTGGGCCAATGCTGGCTCTCTCAAAGTTAATCATGTGCTGGCATTCCTTTCTAGAATCCAACACACTGCACTCCAGATGCAGCTCCAGCCGAATGAAAGGGGACGTAAGGCCTCAAGGTAAGGTCCAGTGTTTCACATCTGCAGAGTTGGGTGTGCAGTTGTATCCACGAAGCCATAATCTGAAAGGGAGTGCCTTAACTATGTTATGCCCTGGGGACACATAGGGCAGTCGATCGTGCACCAATTTTGCATGATGACCGCTGTGTGCCGGAAGAGCTGCCGCTGGCTTCTGAGGAACCCCAGGCGAAATAGGCCCCCGGGAAGCACTCTTCACATTCAGAGCAAGGGCAACGTGCTCCTTTCTGGGTTGCTAGGTAGAGTGTTCCAGTCGTCAAAGAGCCTCGCGAAAGCAGCGCCTGGCAGACTCTCTTTGCAAGTGGATCGGCCCCAGTGACTGAAAGGGAACTGCGTTGCTACTACACAATGTGCAGACGAGACAGTCCGGGACACAGGACAGCACTCTCACAGAAGCGAAAGCTAAGCTTTGCATCCAGCCTGAAGACCAGTACATTTTTCACTTTTCACACTGTTAGGTATGTGCAGGAGCATTGGTCACCGAGGCCTACCTAAGTTACTGAAATACTTACCCAGTTCATCCTATGCAATGGTCCCTGTGCCCAAAGGGTCTCCATGGACGGGCCCTTGTTGGCCCCTGTGTTTCCTTGAGGTAGTCAGAAACTGCTGAGGATAACCATATGAGCTCAAGTTTGAAACCGGGCCACCCTGGCAAAACCGTCATTTCGTCCGTGGTAGGCGAGACAGTTGCGGTTTGAAAGCTGCCTGAAAAACACTCCTGCTGCCCATCTTCTCTTTGCTGCCTGACGGCGTCACGAAAGAACTGTGAGTGTACTCGTATGAGGCTTGCTGGTCTCAGTTCCTTGCTGGGAGCTCCTCCAGGAGCACATGGGAGCTTGCCGGCAAAGAACTGGCACCCCTGGCCTCAAGGAAAAGTCCAGATATCTCCCATAGGAAGCTTAGGTATGCCCTAGAAGCGAAGAAGCATGTGTTAAAGGAATGCTGCAACACCGTTACGTATTTCACGACTCATTGTGCACTCACTTGGGTTGTAACAGCTGTGACAGGGCACTGAATGCCGTCCAACTCTTCTGTTGCGTTTGAGTCCCAGGAAGCAAATGGGTTCGTTGGCTTTAAGGCTGTGAACGTGGAGCGGTAATGGCAAAGCCCTGCCCGGATGGCTCGACAGCTCTCACGTAAACAGCATTCAAACGGCCTCAGGAACGCCGTTCCAAGCAGCCTTACATTCCATGTTGGCGTAGCCAGGGAGGCATTTGGATTCTTCTGAGAAACACCACTGTGCCTCACAACTGAAACCTGTGGGCTGCCAAATACGTCTCCCGACGGCAGTCGCATGCTCGATGTTTAGTTCCAGAGGAAAAACAACGGACAGGTTTCCCTGTGACAATGCTGGACTTCTGGGACCATCCAGATTCACCAAGGCCTAACTTTTGCCCGGCGGGGGAGTGCTCTTCTGCACGTACAGCACTCCCCACGTGAAAACCTACCTTAGCAGAAGGAGGCAGTCTTTCCCTAGTACTAGAAGCTAGGCAGAATCGTCAGATAAAGCTGCTGTGTCATCAAGGTTGAAAGTGGCACACCGACGGGAACGTTCGCATTCTCCTTGTACCGAAGCGACTTGCTCTGGGCTTCAAATCTGCCTGAACAGCACTAGCGGCCCAACTCCTCTTCACTGCACGATTGTCGCTGTGGGCCAATGCTGGCTCTCTCAAAGTTAATAATGTGCTGGCATTCCTTTCTAGAATCCAACACACTGCACTCCAGATGCAGCTCCAGCCGAATGAAAGGGGACGTAAGGCCTCAAGGTAAGGTCCAGTGTTTCACATCTGCAGAGTTGGGTGTGCAGTTGTATCCACGAAGCCATAATCTGAAAGGGAGTGCCTTAACTATGTTATGCCCTGGGGACACATAGGGCAGTCGATCGTGCACCAATTTTGCATGATGACCGCTGTGTGCCGGAAGAGCTGCCGCTGGCTTCTGAGGAACCCCAGGCGAAATAGGCCCCCGGGAAGCACTCTTCACATTCAGAGCAAGGGCAACGTGCTCCTTTCTGGGTTGCTAGGTAGAGTGTTCCAGTCGTCAAAGAGCCTCGCGAAAGCAGCGCCTGGCAGACTCTCTTTGCAAGTGGATCGGCCCCAGTGACTGAAAGGGAACTGCGTTGCTACTACACAATGTGCAGACGAGACAGTCCGGGACACAGGACAGCACTCTCACAGAAGCGAAAGCTAAGCTTTGCATCCAGCCTGAAGACCAGTACATTTTTCACTTTTCACACTGTTAGGTATGTGCAGGAGCATTGGTCACCGAGGCCTACCTAAGTTACTGAAATACTTACCCAGTTCATCCTATGCAATGGTCCCTGTGCCCAAAGGGTCTCCATGGACGGGCCCTTGTTGGCCCCTGTGTTTCCTTGAGGTAGTCAGATACTGCTGAGGATAACCATATGAGCTCAAGTTTGAAACCGGGCCACCCTGGCAAAACCGTCATTTCGTCCGTGGTAGGCGAGACAGTTGCGGTTTGAAAGCTGCCTGAAAAACACTCCTGCTGCCCATCTTCTCTTTGCTGCCTGACGGCGTCATGAAAGAACTGTGAGTGTACTCGTATGAGGCTTGCTGGTCTCAGTTCCTTGCTGGGAGCTCCTCCAGGAGCACATGGGAACTTGCCGGCAAAGAACTGGCACCCCTGGCCTCAAGGAAAAGTCCAGATATCTCCCATAGGAAGCTTAGGTATGCCCTAGAAGCGAAGAAGCATGTGTTAAAGGAATGCTGCAACACCGTTACGTATTTCACGACTCATTGTGCACTCACTTGGGTTGTAACAGCTGTGACAGGGCACTGAATGCCGTCCAACTCTTCTGTTGCGTTTGAGTCCCAGGAAGCAAATGGGTTCGTTGGCTTTAAGGCTGTGAACGTGGAGCGGTAATGGCAAAGCCCTGCCCGGATGGCTCGACAGCTCTCACGTAAACAGCATTCAAACGGCCTCAGGAACGCCGTTCCAAGCAGCCTTACATTCCATGCTGGCGTAGCCAGGGAGGCATTTGGATTCTTCTGAGAAACACCACTGTGCCTCACAACTGAAACCTGTGGGCTGCCAAATACGTCTCCCGACGGCAGTCGCATGCTCGATGTTTAGTTCCAGAGGAAAAACAACGGACAGGTTTCCCTGTGACAATGCTGGACTTCTGGGACCATCCAGATTCACCAAGGCCTAACTTTTGCCCGGCGGGGGAGTGCTCTTCTGCACGTACAGCACTCCCCACGTGAAAACCTACCTTAGCAGAAGGAGGCAGTCTTTCCCTAGTACTAGAAGCTAGGCAGAATCGTCAGATAAAGCTGCTGTGTCATCAAGGTTGAAAGTGGCACACCGACGGGAACGTTCGCATTCTCCTTGTACCGAAGCGACTTGCTCTGGGCTTCAAATCTGCCTGAACAGCACTAGCGGCCCAACTCCTCTTCACTGCACGATTGTCGCTGTGGGCCAATGCTGGCTCTCTCAAAGTTAATAATGTGCTGGCATTCCTTTCTAGAATCCAACACACTGCACTCCAAATGCAGCTCCAGCCGAATGAAAGGGGACGTAAGGCCTCAAGGTAAGGTCCAGTGTTTCACATCTGCAGAGTTGGGTGTGCAGTTGTATCCACGAAGCCATAATCTGAAAGGGAGTGCCTTAACTATGTTATGCCCTGGGGACACATAGGGCAGTCGATCGTGCACCAATTTTGCATGATGACCGCTGTGTGCCGGAAGAGCTGCCGCTGGCTTCTGAGGAACCCCAGGCGAAATAGGCCCCCGGGAAGCACTCTTCACATTCAGAGCAAGGGCAACGTGCTCCTTTCTGGGTTGCTAGGTAGAGTGTTCCAGTCGTCAAAGAGCCTCGCGAAAGCAGCGCCTGGCAGACTCTCTTTGCAAGTGGATCGGCCCCAGTGACTGAAAGGGAACTGCGTTGCTACTACACAATGTGCAGACGAGACAGTCCGGGACACAGGACAGCACTCTCACAGAAGCGAAAGCTAAGCTTTGCATCCAGCCTGAAGACCAGTACATTTTTCACTTTTCACACTGTTAGGTATGTGCAGGAGCATTGGTCACCGAGGCCTACCTAAGTTACTGAAATACTTACCCAGTTCATCCTATGCAATGGTCCCTGTGCCCAAAGGGTCTCCATGGACGGGCTCTTGTGGGCCCCGTGTGTTTCCTTGAAGTCGTCAGAAACTGCTGAGGATAACCATATGAGCTCAAGTTTGAAACCGGGCCACCCTGGCAAAACCGTCATTTCGTCCGTGGTAGGCGAGACAGTTGCGGTTTGAAAGCTGCCTGAAAAACACTCCTGCTGCCCATCTTCTCTTTGCTGCCTGACGGCGTCACGAAAGAACTGTGAGTGTACTCGTATGAGGCTTGCTGGTCTCAGTTCCTTGCTGGGAGCTCCTCCAGGAGCACATGGGAGCTTGCCGGCAAAGAACTGGCACCCCTGGCCTCAAGGAAAAGTCCAGATATCTCCCATAGGAAGCTTAGGTATGCCCTAGAAGCGAAGAAGCATGTGTTAAAGGAATGCTGCCACACCGTTACGTATCTCACGACTCATTGTGCACTCACTTGGGTTGTAACAGCTGTGACAGGGCACTGAATGCCGTCCAACTCTTCTGTTGCGTTTGAGTCCCAGGAAGCAAATGGGTTCGTTGGCTTTAAGGCTGTGAACGTGGAGCGGTAATGGCAAAGCCCTGCCCGGATGGCTCGACAGCTCTCACGTAAACAGCATTCAAACGGCCTCAGGAACGCCGTTCCAAGCAGCCTTACATTCCATGCTGGCGTAGCCAGGGAGGCATTTGGATTCTTCTGAGAAACACCACTGTGCCTCACAACTGAAACTTGTGGGCTCCCAAATACGTCTCCCGACGGCAGTCGGATGCTAGATGTTTAGTTCCAGAGGAAAAACAACGGACATGTTTCCCTGTGACAATGCTGGACTTCTGGGACCATCCAGATTCACCAAGGCCTAACTTTTGCCCGGCGGGGGAGTGCTCTTCTGCACGTACAGCACTCCCCACGTGAAATCCTACCTTAGCAGAAGGAGGCAGTCTTTCCCTAGTACTAGAAGCTAGGCAGAATCGTCAGATAAAGCTGCTGTGTCATCAAGGTTGAAAGTGGCACACCGACGGGAACGTTCGCATTCTCCTTCTACCGAAGCGACTTGCTCTGGGCTTCAAATCTGCCTGAACAGCACTAGCGGCCCAACTCCTCTTCACTGCACGATTGTCGCTGTGGGCCAATGCTGGCTCTCTCAAAGTTAATAATGTGCTGGCATTCCTTTCTAGAATCTCAACACACTGCACTCCAGATGCAGCTCCAGCCAAATGAAAGGGGACCTAAGGCCTCAAGGTAAGGTCCAGTGTTTCACATCTGCAGAGTTGGGTGTGCAGTTGTATCCACGAAGCCATACTCTGAAAGGGAGTGCCTTAACTATGTTATGCCCTGGGGACACATAGGGCAGTCGATCGTGCACCAATTTTGCATGATGACCGCTGTGTGCCGGAAGAGCTGCCGCTGGCTTCTGAGGAACCCCAGGCGAAATAGGCCCCCGGGAAGCACTCTTCACATTCAGAGCAAGGGCAACGTGCTCCTTTCTGGGTTGCTAGGTAGAGTGTTCCAGTCGTCAAAGAGCCTCGCGAAAGCAGCGCCTGGCAGACTCTCTTTGCAAGTGGATCGGCCCCAGTGACTGAAAGGGAACTGCGCTGCTACTACACAATGTGCAGACGAGACAGTCCGGGACACAGGACAGCACTCTCACAGAAGCGAAAGCTAAGCTTTGCATCCAGCCTGAAGACCAGTACATTTTTCACTTTTCACACTGTTAGGTATGTGCAGGAGCATTGGTCACTGAGGCCTACCTAAGTTACTGAAATACTTACCCAGTTCATCCTATGCAATGGTCCCTGTGCCCAAAGGGTCTCCATGGACGGGCCCTTGTGGGCCCCGAGTGTTTCCTTGAGGTCGTCAGAAACTGCTGAGGATAACCATATGAGCTCAAGTTTGAAACCGGGCCACCCTGGCAAAACCGTCATTTCGTCCGTGGTAGGCGAGACAGTTGCGGTTTGAAAGCTGCCTGAAAAACACTCCTGCTGCCCATCTTCTCTTTGCTGCCTGACGGCGTCACGAAAGAACTGTGAGTGTACTCGTATGAGGCTTGCTGGTCTCAGTTCCTTGCTGGGAGCTTCTCCAGGAGCACATGGGAGCTTGCCGGCAAAGAACTGGCACCCCTGGCCTCAAGGAAAAGTCCAGATATCTCCCATAGGAAGCTTAGGTATGCCCTAGAAGCGAAGAAGCATGTGTTAAAGGAATGCTGCAACACCGTTACGTATCTCACGACACATTGTGCACTCACTTGGGTTGTAACAGCTGTGACAGGGCACTGAATTCCGTCCAACTCTTCTGTTGCGTTTGAGTCCCAGGAAGCAAATGGGTTCGTTGGCTTTAAGGCTGTGAACGTGGAGCGGTAATGGCAAAGCCCTGCCCGGATGGCTCGACAGCTCTCACGCAAACAGCATTCAAACGGCCTCAGGAACGCCGTTCCAAGCAGCCTTACATTCCATGCTGGCGTAGCCAGGGAGGCATTTGGATTCTTCTGAGAAACACCACTGTGCCTCACAACTGAAACCTGTGGGCTGCCAAATACGTCTCCCGACGGCAGTCGCATGCTCGATGTTTAGTTCCAGAGGAAAAACAACGGACAGGTTTCCCTGTGACAATGCTGGACTTCTGGGACCATCCAGATTCACCAAGGCCTAACTTTTGCCCGGCGGGGGAGTGCTCTTCTGCACGTACAGCACTCCCCACGTGAAAACCTACCTTAGCAGAAGGAGGCAGTCTTTCCCTAGTACTAGAAGCTAGGCAGAATCGTCAGATAAAGCTGCTGTGTCATCAAGGTTGAAAGTGGCACACCGACGGGAACGTTCGCATTCTCCTTGTACCGAAGCGACTTGCTCTGGGCTTCAAATCTGCCTGAACAGCACTAGCGGCCCAACTCCTCTTCACTGCACGATTGTCGCTGTGGGCCAATGCTGGCTCTCTCAAAGTTAATCATGTGCTGGCATTCCTTTCTAGAATCCAACACACTGCACTCCAGATGCAGCTCCAGCCGAATGAAAGGGGACGTAAGGCCTCAAGGTAAGGTCCAGTGTTTCACATCTGCAGAGTTGGGTGTGCAGTTGTATCCACGAAGCCATAATCTGAAAGGGAGTGCCTTAACTATGTTATGCCCTGGGGACACATAGGGCAGTCGATCGTGCACCAATTTTGCATGATGACCGCTGTGTGCCGGAAGAGCTGCCGCTGGCTTCTGAGGAACCCCAGGCGAAATAGGCCCCCGGGAAGCACTCTTCACATTCAGAGCAAGGGCAACGTGCTCCTTTCTGGGTTGCTAGGTAGAGTGTTCCAGTCGTCAAAGAGCCTCGCGAAAGCAGCGCCTGGCAGACTCTCTTTGCAAGTGGATCGGCCCCAGTGACTGAAAGGGAACTGCGTTGCTACTACACAATGTGCAGACGAGACAGTCCGGGACACAGGACAGCACTCTCACAGAAGCGAAAGCTAAGCTTTGCATCCAGCCTGAAGACCAGTACATTTTTCACTTTTCACACTGTTAGGTATGTGCAGGAGCATTGGTCACCGAGGCCTACCTAAGTTACTGAAATACTTACCCAGTTCATCCTATGCAATGGTCCCTGTGCCCAAAGGGTCTCCATGGACGGGCTCTTGTGGGCCCCGTGTGTTTCCTTGAAGTCGTCAGAAACTGCTGAGGATAACCATATGAGCTCAAGTTTGAAACCGGGCCACCCTGGCAAAACCGTCATTTCGTCCGTGGTAGGCGAGACAGTTGCGGTTTGAAAGCTGCCTGAAAAACACTCCTGCTGCCCATCTTCTCTTTGCTGCCTGACGGCGTCACGAAAGAACTGTGAGTGTACTCGTATGAGGCTTGCTGGTCTCAGTTCCTTGCTGGGAGCTCCTCCAGGAGCACATGGGAGCTTGCCGGCAAAGAACTGGCACCCCTGGCCTCAAGGAAAAGTCCAGATATCTCCCATAGGAAGCTTAGGTATGCCCTAGAATCGAAGAAGCATGTGTTAAAGGAATGCTGCAACACCGTTACGTATCTCACGACTCATTGTGCACTCACTTGGGTTGTAACAGCTGTGACAGGGCACTGAATGCCGTCCAACTCTTCTGTTGCGTTTGAGTCCTAGGAAGCAAATGGGTTCGTTGGCTTTAAGGCTGTGAACGTGGAGCGGTAATGGCAAAGCCCTGTCCGGATGGCTCGACAGCTCTCACGTAAACAGCATTCAAACGGCCTCAGGAACGCCGTTCCAAGCAGCCTTACATTCCATGCTGGCGTAGCCAGGGAGGCATTTGGATTCTTCTGAGAAACACCACTGTGCCTCACAACTGAAACTTGTGGGCTCCCAAATACGTCTCCCGACGGCAGTCGGATGCTAGATGTTTAGTTCCAGAGGAAAAACAACGGACAGGTTTCCCTGTGACAATGCTGGACTTCTGGGACCATCCAGATTCACCAAGGCCTAACTTTTGCCCGGCGGGGGAGTGCTCTTCTGCACGTACAGCACTCCCCACGTGAAATCCTACCTTAGCAGAAGGAGGCAGTCTTTCCCTAGTACTAGAAGCTAGGCAGAATCGTCAGATAAAGCTGCTGTATCATCAAGGTTGAAAGTGGCACACCGACGGGAACGTTCGCATTCTCCTTCTACCGAAGCGACTTGCTCTGGGCTTCAAATCTGCCTGAACAGCACTAGCGGCCCAACTCCTCTTCACTGCACGATTGTCGCTGTGGGCCAATGCTGGCTCTCTCAAAGTTAATCATGTGCTGGCATTCCTTTCTAGAATCTCAACACACTGCACTCCAGATGCAGCTCCAGCCAAATGAAAGGGGACCTAAGGCCTCAAGGTAAGGTCCAGTGTTTCACATCTGCAGAGTTGGGTGTGCAGTTGTATCCACGAAGCCATACTCTGAAAGGGAGTGCCTTAACTATGTTATGCCCTGGGGACACATAGGGCAGTCGATCGTGCACCAATTTTGCATGATGACCGCTGTGTGCCGGAAGAGCTGCCGCTGGCTTCTGAGGAACCCCAGGCGAAATAGGCCCCCGGGAAGCACTCTTCACATTCAGAGCAAGGGCAACGTGCTCCTTTCTGGGTTGCTAGGTAGAGTGTTCCAGTCGTCAAAGAGCCTCGCGAAAGCAGCGCCTGGCAGACTCTCTTTGCAAGTGGATCGGCCCCAGTGACTGAAAGGGAACTGCGTTGCTACTACACAATGTGCAGACGAGACAGTCCGGGACACAGGACAGCACTCTCACAGAAGCGAAAGCTAAGCTTTGCATCCAGCCTGAAGACCAGTACATTTTTCACTTTTCACACTGTTAGGTATGTGCAGGAGCATTGGTCACCGAGGCCTACCTAAGTTACTGAAATACTTACCCAGTTCATCCTATGCAATGGTCCCTGTGCCCAAAGGGTCTCCATGGACGGGCCCTTGTGGGCCCCGTGTGTTTCCTTGAGGTCGTCAGAAACTGCTGAGGATAACCATATGAGCTCAAGTTTGAAACCGGGCCACCCTGGCAAAACCGTCATTTCGTCCGTGGTAGGCGAGACAGTTGCGGTTTGAAAGCTGCCTGAAAAACACTCCTGCTGCCCATCTTCTCTTTGCTGCCTGACGGCGTCACGAAAGAACTGTGAGTGTACTCGTATGAGGCTTGCTGGTCTCAGTTCCTTGCTGGGAGCTCCTCCAGGAGCACATGGGAGCTTGCCGGCAAAGAACTGGCACCCCTGGCCTCAAGGAAAAGTCCAGATATCTCCCATAGGAAGCTTAGGTATGCCCTAGAAGCGAAGAAGCATGTGTTAAAGGAATGCTGCAACACCGTTACGTATCTCACGACTCATTGTGCACTCACTTGGGTTGTAACAGCTGTGACAGGGCACTGAATTCCGTCCAACTCTTCTGTTGCGTTTGAGTCCCAGGAAGCAAATGGGTTCGTTGGCTTTAAGGCTGTGAACGTGGAGCGGTAATGGCAAAGCCCTGCCCGGATGGCTCGACAGCTCTCACGTAAACAGCATTCAAACGGCCTCAGGAACGCCGTTCCAAGCAGCCTTACATTCCATGCTGGCGTAGCCAGGGAGGCATTTGGATTCTTCTGAGAAACACCACTGTGCCTCACAACTGAAACCTGTGGGCTGCCAAATACGTCTCCCGACGGCAGTCGCATGCTAGATGTTTAGTTCCAGAGGAAAAACAACGGACAGGTTTCCCTGTGACAATGCTGGACTTCTGGGACCATCCAGATTCACCAAGGCCTAACTTTTGCCCGGCGGGGGAGTGCTCTTCTGCACGTACAGCACTCCCCACGTGAAAACCTACCTTAGCAGAAGGAGGCAGTCTTTCCCTAGTACTAGAAGCTAGGCAGAATCGTCAGATAAAGCTGCTGTGTCATCAAGGTTGAAAGTGGCACACCGACGGGAACGTTCGCATTCTCCTTGTACCGAAGCGACTTGCTCTGGGCTTCAAATCTGCCTGAACAGCACTAGCGGCCCAACTCCTCTTCACTGCACGATTGTCGCTGTGGGCCAATGCTGGCTCTCTCAAAGTTAATCATGTGCTGGCATTCCTTTCTAGAATCCAACACACTGCACTCCAGATGCAGCTCCAGCCGAATGAAAGGGGACGTAAGGCCTCAAGGTAAGGTCCAGTGTTTCACATCTGCAGAGTTGGGTGTGCAGTTGTATCCACGAAGCCATAATCTGAAAGGGAGTGCCTTAACTATGTTATGCCCTGGGGACATATAGGGCAGTCGATCGTGCACCAATTTTGCATGATGACCGCTGTGTGCCGGAAGAGCTGCCGCTGGCTTCTGAGGAACCCCAGGCGAAATAGGCCCCCGGGAAGCACTCTTCACATTCAGAGCAAGGGCAACGTGCTCCTTTCTGGGTTGCTAGGTAGAGTGTTCCAGTCGTCAAAGAGCCTCGCGAAAGCAGCGCCTGGCAGACTCTCTTTGCAAGTGGATCGGCCCCAGTGACTGAAAGGGAACTGCGTTGCTACTACACAATGTGCAGACGAGACAGTCCGGGACACAGGACAGCACTCTCACAGAAGCGAAAGCTAAGCTTTGCATCCAGCCTGAAGACCAGTACATTTTTCACTTTTCACACTGTTAGGTATGTGCAGGAGCATTGGTCACCGAGGCCTACCTAAGTTACTGAAATACTTACCCAGTTCATCCTATGCAATGGTCCCTGTGCCCAAAGGGTCTCCATGGACGGGCCCTTGTGGGCCCCGTGTGTTTCCTTGAAGTCGTCAGAAACTGCTGAGGATAACCATATGAGCTCAAGTTTGAAACCGGGCCACCCTGGCAAAACCGTCATTTCGTCCGTGGTAGGCGAGACAGTTGCGGTTTGAAAGCTGCCTGAAAAACACTCCTGCTGCCCATCTTTTCTTTGCTGCCTGACGGCGTCACGAAAGAACTGTGAGTGTACTCGTATGAGGCTTGCTGGTCTCAGTTCCTTGCTGGGAGCTCCTCCAGGAGCACATGGGAGCTTGCCGGCAAAGAACTGGCACCCCTGGCCTCAAGGAAAAGTCCAGATATCTCCCATAGGAAGCTTAGGTATGCCCTAGAAGCGAAGAAGCATGTGTTAAAGGAATGCTGCAACACCGTTACGTATCTCACGACTCATTGTGCACTCACTTGGGTTGTAACAGCTGTGACAGGGCACTGAATTCCGTCCAACTCTTCTGTTGCGTTTGAGTCCCAGGAAGCAAATGGGTTCGTTGGCTTTAAGGCTGTGAACGTGGAGCGGTAATGGCAAAGCCCTGCCCGGATGGCTCGACAGCTCTCACGTAAACAGCATTCAAACGGCCTCAGGAACGCCGTTCCAAGCAGCCTTACATTCCATGCTGGCGTAGCCAGGGAGGCATTTGGATTCTTCTGAGAAACACCACTGTGCCTCACAACTGAAACCTGTGGGCTGCCAAATACGTCTCCCGACGGCAGTCGCATGCTCGATGTTTAGTTCCAGAGGAAAAACAACGGACAGGTTTCCCTGTGACAATGCTGGACTTCTGGGACCATCCAGATTCACCAAGGCCTAACTTTTGCCCGGCGGGGGAGTGCTCTTCTGCACGTACAGCACTCCCCACGTGAAAACCTACGTTAGCAGAAGGAGGCAGTCTTTCCCTAGTACTAGAAGCTAGGCAGAATCGTCAGATAAAGCTGCTGTGTCATCAAGGTTGAAAGTGGCACACCGACGGGAACGTTCGCATTCTCCTTGTACCGAAGCGACTTGCTCTGGGCTTCAAATCTGCCTGAACAGCACTAGCGGCTTAACTCCTCTTCACTGCACGATTGTCGCTGTGGGCCAATGCTGGCTCTCTCAAAGTTAATCATGTGCTGGCATTCCTTTCTAGAATCCAACACACTGCACTCCAGATGCAGCTCCAGCCGAATGAAAGGGGACCTAAGGCCTCAAGGTAAGGTCCAGTGTTTCACATCTGCAGAGTTGGGTGTGCAGTGGTATCCACGAAGCCATACTCTGAAAGGGAGTGCCTTAACTATGTTATGCCCTGGGGACACACAGGGCAGTCGATCGTGCACCAATTTTGCATGATGACCGCTGTGTGCCGGAAGAGCTGCCGCTGGCTTCTGAGGAACCCCAGGCGAAATAGGCCCCCGGGAAGCACTCTTCACATTCAGAGCAAGGGCAACGTGCTCCTTTCTGGGTTGCTAGGTAGAGTGTTCCAGTCGTCAAAGAGCCTCGCGAAAGCAGCGCCTGGCAGACTCTCTTTGCAAGTGGATCGGCCCCAGTGACTGAAAGGGAACTGCGCTGCTACTACACAATGTGCAGACGAGACAGTCCGGGACACAGGACAGCACTCTCACAGAAGCGAAAGCTAAGCTTTGCATCCAGCCTGAAGACCAGTACATTTTTCACTTTTCACACTGTTAGGTATGTGCAGGAGCATTGGTCACTGAGGCCTACCTAAGTTACTGAAATACTTACCCATTTCATCCTATGCAATGGTCCCTGTGCCCAAAGGGTCTCCATGGACGGGCCCTTGTGGGCCCCGTGTGTTTCCTTGAGGTCGTCAGAAACTGCTGAGGATAACCATATGAGCTCAAGTTTGAAACCGGGCCACCCTGGCAAAACCGTCATTTCGTCCGTGGTAGGCGAGACAGTTGCGGTTTGAAAGCTGCCTGAAAAACACTCCTGCTGCCCATCTTCTCTTTGCTGCCTGACGGCGTCACGAAAGAACTGTGAGTGTACTCGTATGAGGCTTGCTGGTCTCAGTTCCTTGCTGGGAGCTCCTCCAGGAGCACATGGGAGCTTGCCGGCAAAGAACTGGCACCCCTGGCCTCAAGGAAAAGTCCAGATATCTCCCATAGGAAGCTTAGGTATGCCCTAGAAGCGAAGAAGCATGTGTTAAAGGAATGCTGCCACACCGTTACGTATCTCACGACTCATTGTGCACTCACTTGGGTTGTAACAGCTGTGACAGGGCACTGAATTCCGTCCAACTCTTCTGTTGCGTTTGATTCCCAGGAAGCAAATGGGTTCGTTGGCTTTAAGGCTGTGAACGTGGAGCGGTAATGGCAAAGCCCTGCCCGGATGGCTCGACAGCTCTCACGTAAACAGCATTCAAACGGCCTCAGGAACGCCGTTCCAAGCAGCCTTACATTCCATGCTGGCGTAGCCAGGGAGGCATTTGGATTCTTCTGAGAAACACCACTGTGCCTCACAACTGAAACCTGTGGGCTGCCAAATACCTCTCCCGACGGCAGTCGCATGCTAGATGTTTAGTTCCAGAGGAAAAACAACGGACAGGTTTCCCTGTGACAATGCTGGACTTCTGGGACCATCCAGATTCACCAAGGCCTAACTTTTGCCCGGCGGGGGAGTGCTCTTCTGCACGTACAGCACTCCCCACGTGAAAACCTACCTTAGCAGAAGGAGGCAGTCTTTCCCTAGTACTAGAAGCTAGGCAGAATCGTCAGATAAAGCTGCTGTGTCATCAAGGTTGAAAGTGGCACACCGACGGGAACGTTCGCATTCTCCTTGTACCGAAGCGACTTGCTCTGGGCTTCAAATCTGCCTGAACAGCACTAGCGGCCCAACTCCTCTTCACTGCACGATTGTCGCTGTGGGCCAATGCTGGCTCTCTCAAAGTTAATCATGTGCTGGCATTCCTTTCTAGAATCTCAAAACACTGCACTCCAGATGCAGCTCCAGCCGAATGAAAGGGGACCTAAGGCCTCAAGGTAAGGTCCAGTGTTTCACATCTGCAGAGTTGGGTGTGCAGTGGTATCCACGAAGCCATACTCTGAAAGGGAGTGCCTTAACTATGTTATGCCCTGGGGACACATAGGGCAGTCGATCGTGCACCAATTTTGCATGATGACCGCTGTGTGCCGGAAGAGCTGCCGCTGGCTTCTGAGGAACCCCAGGCGAAATAGGCCCCCGGGAAGCACTCTTCACATTCAGAGCAAGGGCAACGTGCTCCTTTCTGGGTTGCTAGGTAGAGTGTTCCAGTCGTCAAAGAGCCTCGCGAAAGCAGCGCCTGGCAGACTCTCTTTGCAAGTGGATCGGCCCCAGTGACTGAAAGGGAACTGCGCTGCTACTACACAATGTGCAGACGAGACAGTCCGGGACACAGGACAGCACTCTCACAGAAGCGAAAGCTAAGCTTTGCATCCAGCCTGAAGACCAGTACATTTTTCACTTTTCACACTGTTAGGTATGTGCAGGAGCATTGGTCACTGAGGCCTACCTAAGTTACTGAAATACTTACCCAGTTCATCCTATGCAATGGTCCCTGTGCCCAAAGGGTCTCCATGGACGGGCCCTTGTGGGCCCCGTGTGTTTCCTTGAGGTCGTCAGAAACTGCTGAGGATAACCATATGAGCTCAAGTTTGAAACCGGGCCACCCTGGCAAAACCGTCATTTCGTCCGTGGTAGGCGAGACAGTTGCGGTTTGAAAGCTGCCTGAAAAACACTCCTGCTGCCCATCTTCTCTTTGCTGCCTGACGGCGTCACGAAAGAACTGTGAGTGTACTCGTATGAGGCTTGCTGGTCTCAGTTCCTTGCTGGGAGCTCCTCCAGGAGCACATGGGAGCTTGCCGGCAAAGAACTGGCACCCCTGGCCTCAAGGAAAAGTCCAGATATCTCCCATAGGAAGCTTAGGTATGCCCTAGAAGCGAAGAAGCATGTGTTAAAGGAATGCTGCCACACCGTTACGTATCTCACGACTCATTGTGCACTCACTTGGGTTGTAACAGCTGTGACAGGGCACTGAATTCCGTCCAACTCTTCTGTTGCGTTTGATTCCCAGGAAGCAAATGGGTTCGTTGGCTTTAAGGCTGTGAACGTGGAGCGGTAATGGCAAAGCCCTGCCCGGATGGCTCGACAGCTCTCACGTAAACAGCATTCAAACGGCCTCAGGAACGCCGTTCCAAGCAGCCTTACATTCCATGCTGGCGTAGCCAGGGAGGCATTTGGATTCTTCTGAGAAACACCACTGTGCCTCACAACTGAAACCTGTGGGCTGCCAAATACCTCTCCCGACGGCAGTCGCATGCTAGATGTTTAGTTCCAGAGGAAAAACAACGGACAGGTTTCCCTGTGACAATGCTGGACTTCTGGGACCATCCAGATTCACCAAGGCCTAACTTTTGCCCGGCGGGGGAGTGCTCTTCTGCACGTACAGCACTCCCCACGTGAAAACCTACCTTAGCAGAAGGAGGCAGTCTTTCCCTAGTACTAGAAGCTAGGCAGAATCGTCAGATAAAGCTGCTGTGTCATCAAGGTTGAAAGTGGCACACCGACGGGAACGTTCGCATTCTCCTTGTACCGAAGCGACTTGCTCTGGGCTTCAAATCTGCCTGAACAGCACTAGCGGCCCAACTCCTCTTCACTGCACGATTGTCGCTGTGGGCCAATGCTGGCTCTCTCAAAGTTAATCATGTGCTGGCATTCCTTTCTAGAATCCAACACACTGCACTCCAGATGCAGCTCCAGCCGAATGAAAGGGGACGTAAGGCCTCAAGGTAAGGTCCAGTGTTTCACATCTGCAGAGTTGGGTGTGCAGTTGTATCCACGAAGCCATAATCTGAAAGGGAGTGCCTTAACTATGTTATGCCCTGGGGACACATAGGGCAGTCGATCGTGCACCAATTTTGCATGATGACCGCTGTGTGCCGGAAGAGCTGCCGCTGGCTTCTGAGGAACCCCAGGCGAAATAGGCCCCCGGGAAGCACTCTTCACATTCAGAGCAAGGGCAACGTGCTCCTTTCTGGGTTGCTAGGTAGAGTGTTCCAGTCGTCAAAGAGCCTCGCGAAAGCAGCGCCTGGCAGACTCTCTTTGCAAGTGGATCGGCCCCAGTGACTGAAAGGGAACTGCGTTGCTACTACACAATGTGCAGACGAGACAGTCCGGGACACAGGACAGCACTCTCACAGAAGCGAAAGCTAAGCTTTGCATCCAGCCTGAAGACCAGTACATTTTTCACTTTTCACACTGTTAGGTATGTGCAGGAGCATTGGTAACCGAGGCCTACCTAAGTTACTGAAATACTTACCCAGTTCATCCTATGCAATGGTCCCTGTGCCCAAAGGGTCTCCATGGACGGGCCCTTGTTGGCCCCTGTGTTTCCTTGAGGTAGTCAGAAACTGCTGAGGATAACCATATGAGCTCAAGTTTGAAACCGGGCCACCCTGGCAAAACCGTCATTTCGTCCGTGGTAGGCGAGACAGTTGCGGTTTGAAAGCTGCCTGAAAAACACTCCTGCTGCCCATCTTCTCTTTGCTGCCTGACGGCGTCACGAAAGAACTGTGAGTGTACTCGTATGAGGCTTGCTGGTCTCAGTTCCTTGCTGGGAGCTCCTCCAGGAGCACATGGGAGCTTGCCGGCAAAGAACTGGCACCCCTGGCCTCAAGGAAAAGTCCAGATATCTCCCATAGGAAGCTTAGGTATGCCCTAGAAGCGAAGAAGCATGTGTTAAAGGAATGCTGCAACACCGTTACGTATTTCACGACTCATTGTGCACTCACTTGGGTTGTAACAGCTGTGACAGGGCACTGAATGCCGTCCAACTCTTCTGTTGCGTTTGAGTCCCAGGAAGCAAATGGGTTCGTTGGCTTTAAGGCTGTGAACGTGGAGCGGTAATGGCAAAGCCCTGCCCGGATGGCTCGACAGCTCTCACGTAAACAGCATTCAAACGGCCTCAGGAACGCCGTTCCAAGCAGCCTTACATTCCATGTTGGCGTAGCCAGGGAGGCATTTGGATTCTTCTGAGAAACACCACTGTGCCTCACAACTGAAACCTGTGGGCTGCCAAATACGTCTCCCGACGGCAGTCGCATGCTCGATGTTTAGTTCCAGAGGAAAAACAACGGACAGGTTTCCCTGTGACAATGCTGGACTTCTGGGACCATCCAGATTCACCAAGGCCTAACTTTTGCCCGGCGGGGGAGTGCTCTTCTGCACGTACAGCACTCCCCACGTGAAAACCTACCTTAGCAGAAGGAGGCAGTCTTTCCCTAGTACTAGAATCTAGGCAGAATCGTCAGATAAAGCTGCTGTGTCATCAAGGTTGAAAGTGGCACACCGACGGGAACGTTCGCATTCTCCTTGTACCGAAGCGACTTGCTCTGGGCTTCAAATCTGCCTGAACAGCACTAGCGGCCCAACTCCTCTTCACTGCACGATTGTCGCTGTGGGCCAATGCTGGCTCTCTCAAAGTTAATAATGTGCTGGCATTCCTTTCTAGAATCCAACACACTGCACTCCAGATGCAGCTCCAGCCGAATGAAAGGGGACGTAAGGCCTCAAGGTAAGGTCCAGTGTTTCACATCTGCAGAGTTGGGTGTGCAGTTGTATCCACGAAGCCATAATCTGAAAGGGAGTGCCTTAACTATGTTATGCCCTGGGGACACATAGGGCAGTCGATCGTGCACCAATTTTGCATGATGACCGCTGTGTGCCGGAAGAGCTGCCGCTGGCTTCTGAGGAACCCCAGGCGAAATAGGCCCCCGGGAAGCACTCTTCACATTCAGAGCAAGGGCAACGTGCTCCTTTCTGGGTTGCTAGGTAGAGTGTTCCAGTCGTCAAAGAGCCTCGCGAAAGCAGCGCCTGGCAGACTCTCTTTGCAAGTGGATCGGCCCCAGTGACTGAAAGGGAACTGCGTTGCTACTACACAATGTGCAGACGAGACAGTCCGGGACACAGGACAGCACTCTCACAGAAGCGAAAGCTAAGCTTTGCATCCAGCCTGAAGACCAGTACATTTTTCACTTTTCACACTGTTAGGTATGTGCAGGAGCATTGGTCACCGAGGCCTACCTAAGTTACTGAAATACTTACCCAGTTCATCCTATGCAATGGTCCCTGTGCCCAAAGGGTCTCCATGGACGGGCCCTTGTTGGCCCCTGTGTTTCCTTGAGGTAGTCAGAAACTGCTGAGGATAACCATATGAGCTCAAGTTTGAAACCGGGCCACCCTGGCAAAACCGTCATTTCGTCCGTGGTAGGCGAGACAGTTGCGGTTTGAAAGCTGCCTGAAAAACACTCCTGCTGCCCATCTTCTCTTTGCTGCCTGACGGCGTCATGAAAGAACTGTGAGTGTACTCGTATGAGGCTTGCTGGTCTCAGTTCCTTGCTGGGAGCTCCTCCAGGAGCACATGGGAGCTTGCCGGCAAAGAACTGGCACCCCTGGCCTCAAGGAAAAGTCCAGATATCTCCCATAGGAAGCTTAGGTATGCCCTAGAAGCGAAGAAGCATGTGTTAAAGGAATGCTGCAACACCGTTACGTATTTCACGACTCATTGTGCACTCACTTGGGTTGTAACAGCTGTGACAGGGCACTGAATGCCGTCCAACTCTTCTGTTGCGTTTGAGTCCCAGGAAGCAAATGGGTTCGTTGGCTTTAAGGCTGTGAACGTGGAGCGGTAATGGCAAAGCCCTGCCCGGATGGCTCGACAGCTCTCACGTAAACAGCATTCAAACGGCCTCAGGAACGCCGTTCCAAGCAGCCTTACATTCCATGCTGGCGTAGCCAGGGAGGCATTTGGATTCTTCTGAGAAACACCACTGTGCCTCACAACTGAAACCTGTGGGCTGCCAAATACGTCTCCCGACGGCAGTCGCATGCTCGATGTTTAGTTCCAGAGGAAAAACAACGGACAGGTTTCCCTGTGACAATGCTGGACTTCTGGGACCATCCAGATTCACCAAGGCCTAACTTTTGCCCGGCGGGGGAGTGCTCTTCTGCACGTACAGCACTCCCCACGTGAAAACCTACCTTAGCAGAAGGAGGCAGTCTTTCCCTAGTACTAGAAGCTAGGCAGAATCGTCAGATAAAGCTGCTGTGTCATCAAGGTTGAAAGTGGCACACCGACGGGAACGTTCGCATTCTCCTTGTACCGAAGCGACTTGCTCTGGGCTTCAAATCTGCCTGAACAGCACTAGCGGCCCAACTCCTCTTCACTGCACGATTGTCGCTGTGGGCCAATGCTGGCTCTCTCAAAGTTAATAATGTGCTGGCATTCCTTTCTAGAATCCAACACACTGCACTCCAGATGCAGCTCCAGCCGAATGAAAGGGGACCTAAGGCCTCAAGGTAAGGTCCAGTGTTTCACATCTGCAGAGTTGGGTGTGCAGTTGTATCCACGAAGCCATAATCTGAAAGGGAGTGCCTTAACTATGTTATGCCCTGGGGACACATAGGGCAGTCGATCGTGCACCAATTTTGCATGATGACCGCTGTGTGCTGGAAGAGCTGCCGCTGGCTTCTGAGGAACCCCAGGCGAAATAGGCCCCCGGGAAGCACTCTTCACATTCAGAGCAAGGGCAACGTGCTCCTTTCTGGGTTGCTAGGTAGAGTGTTCCAGTCGTCAAAGAGCCTCGCGAAAGCAGCGCCTGGCAGACTCTCTTTGCAAGTGGATCGGCCCCAGTGACTGAAAGGGAACTGCGTTGCTACTACACAATGTGCAGACGAGACAGTCCGGGACACAGGACAGCACTCTCACAGAAGCGAAAGCTAAGCTTTGCATCCAGCCTGAAGACCAGTACATTTTTCACTTTTCACACTGTTAGGTATGTGCAGGAGCATTGGTCACCGAGGCCTACCTAAGTTACTGAAATACTTACCCAGTTCATCCTATGCAATGGTCCCTGTGCCCAAAGGGTCTCCATGGACGGGCTCTTGTGGGCCCCGTGTGTTTCCTTGAAGTCGTCAGAAACTGCTGAGGATAACCATATGAGCTCAAGTTTGAAACCGGGCCACCCTGGCAAAACCGTCATTTCGTCCGTGGTAGGCGAGACAGTTGCGGTTTGAAAGCTGCCTGAAAAACACTCCTGCTGCCCATCTTCTCTTTGCTGCCTGACGGCGTCACGAAAGAACTGTGAGTGTACTCGTATGAGGCTTGCTGGTCTCAGTTCCTTGCTGGGAGCTCCTCCAGGAGCACATGGGAGCTTGCCGGCAAAGAACTGGCACCCCTGGCCTCAAGGAAAAGTCCAGATATCTCCCATAGGAAGCTTAGGTATGCCCTAGAAGCGAAGAAGCATGTGTTAAAGGAATGCTGCCACACCGTTACGTATCTCACGACTCATTGTGCACTCACTTGGGTTGTAACAGCTGTGACAGGGCACTGAATGCCGTCCAACTCTTCTGTTGCGTTTGAGTCCCAGGAAGCAAATGGGTTCGTTGGCTTTAAGGCTGTGAACGTGGAGCGGTAATGGCAAAGCCCTGCCCGGATGGCTCGACAGCTCTCACGTAAACAGCATTCAAACGGCCTCAGGAACGCCGTTCCAAGCAGCCTTACATTCCATGCTGGCGTAGCCAGGGAGGCATTTGGATTCTTCTGAGAAACACCACTGTGCCTCACAACTGAAACTTGTGGGCTCCCAAATACGTCTCCCGACGGCAGTCGGATGCTAGATGTTTAGTTCCAGAGGAAAAACAACGGACAGGTTTCCCTGTGACAATGCTGGACTTCTGGGACCATCCAGATTCACCAAGGCCTAACTTTTGCCCGGCGGGGGAGTGCTCTTCTGCACGTACAGCACTCCCCACGTGAAATCCTACCTTAGCAGAAGGAGGCAGTCTTTCCCTAGTACTAGAAGCTAGGCAGAATCGTCAGATAAAGCTGCTGTATCATCAAGGTTGAAAGTGGCACACCGACGGGAACGTTCGCATTCTCCTTCTACCGAAGCGACTTGCTCTGGGCTTCAAATCTGCCTGAACAGCACTAGCGGCCCAACTCCTCTTCACTGCACGATTGTCGCTGTGGGCCAATGCTGGCTCTCTCAAAGTTAATAATGTGCTGGCATTCCTTTCTAGAATCTCAACACACTGCACTCCAGATGCAGCTCCAGCCAAATGAAAGGGGACCTAAGGCCTCAAGGTAAGGTCCAGTGTTTCACATCTGCAGAGTTGGGTGTGCAGTTGTATCCACGAAGCCATACTCTGAAAGGGAGTGCCTTAACTATGTTATGCCCTGGGGACACATAGGGCAGTCGATCGTGCACCAATTTTGCATGATGACCGCTGTGTGCCGGAAGAGCTGCCGCTGGCTTCTGAGGAACCCCAGGCGAAATAGGCCCCCGGGAAGCACTCTTCACATTCAGAGCAAGGGCAACGTGCTCCTTTCTGGGTTGCTAGGTAGAGTGTTCCAGTCGTCAAAGAGCCTCGCGAAAGCAGCGCCTGGCAGACTCTCTTTGCAAGTGGATCGGCCCCAGTGACTGAAAGGGAACTGCGCTGCTACTACACAATGTGCAGACGAGACAGTCCGGGACACAGGACAGCACTCTCACAGAAGCGAAAGCTAAGCTTTGCATCCAGCCTGAAGACCAGTACATTTTTCACTTTTCACACTGTTAGGTATGTGCAGGAGCATTGGTCACTGAGGCCTACCTAAGTTACTGAAATACTTACCCAGTTCATCCTATGCAATGGTCCCTGTGCCCAAAGGGTCTCCATGGACGGGCCCTTGTGGGCCCCGAGTGTTTCCTTGAGGTCGTCAGAAACTGCTGAGGATAACCATATGAGCTCAAGTTTGAAACCGGGCCACCCTGGCAAAACCGTCATTTCGTCCGTGGTAGGCGAGACAGTTGCGGTTTGAAAGCTGCCTGAAAAACACTCCTGCTGCCCATCTTCTCTTTGCTGCCTGACGGCGTCACGAAAGAACTGTGAGTGTACTCGTATGAGGCTTGCTGGTCTCAGTTCCTTGCTGGGAGCTTCTCCAGGAGCACATGGGAGCTTGCCGGCAAAGAACTGGCACCCCTGGCCTCAAGGAAAAGTCCAGATATCTCCCATAGGAAGCTTAGGTATGCCCTAGAAGCGAAGAAGCATGTGTTAAAGGAATGCTGCAACACCGTTACGTATCTCACGACACATTGTGCACTCACTTGGGTTGTAACAGCTGTGACAGGGCACTGAATTCCGTCCAACTCTTCTGTTGCGTTTGAGTCCCAGGAAGCAAATGGGTTCGTTGGCTTTAAGGCTGTGAACGTGGAGCGGTAATGGCAAAGCCCTGCCCGGATGGCTCGACAGCTCTCACGCAAACAGCATTCAAACGGCCTCAGGAACGCCGTTCCAAGCAGCCTTACATTCCATGCTGGCGTAGCCAGGGAGGCCTTTGGATTCTTCTGAGAAACACCACTGTGCCTCACAACTGAAACCTGTGGGCTGCCAAATACGTCTCCCGACGGCAGTCGCATGCTAGATGTTTAGTTCCAGAGGAAAAACAACGGACAGGTTTCCCTGTGACAATGCTGGACTTCTGGGACCATCCAGATTCACCAAGGCCTATCTTTTGCCCGGCGGGGGAGTGCTCTTCTGCACGTACAGCACTCCCCACGTGAAAACCTACCTTAGCAGAAGGAGGCAGTCTTTCCCTAGTACTAGAAGCTAGGCAGAATCGTCAGATAAAGCTGCTGTGTCATCAAGGTTGAAAGTGGCACACCGACGGGAACGTTCGCATTCTCCTTGTACCGAAGCGACTTGCTCTGGGCTTCAAATCTGCCTGAACAGCACTAGCGGCCCAACTCCTCTTCACTGCACGATTGTCGCTGTGGGCCAATGCTGGCTCTCTCAAAGTTAATAATGTGCTGGCATTCCTTTCTAGAATCCAACACACTGCACTCCAGATGCAGCTCCAGCCGAATGAAAGGGGACGTAAGGCCTCAAGGTAAGGTCCAGTGTTTCACATCTGCAGAGTTGGGTGTGCAGTTGTATCCACGAAACCATAATCTGAAAGGGAGTGCCTTAACTATGTTATGCCCTGGGGACACATAGGGCAGTCGATCGTGCACCAATTTTGCATGATGACCGCTGTGTGCCGGAAGAGCTGCCGCTGGCTTCTGAGGAACCCCAGGCGAAATAGGCCCCCGGGAAGCACTCTTCACATTCAGAGCAAGGGCAACGTGCTCCTTTCTGGGTTGCTAGGTAGAGTGTTCCAGTCGTCAAAGAGCCTCGCGAAAGCAGCGCCTGGCAGACTCTCTTTGCAAGTGGATCGGCCCCAGTGACTGAAAGGGAACTGCGTTGCTACTACACAATGTGCAGACGAGACAGTCCGGGACACAGGACAGCACTCTCACAGAAGCGAAAGCTAAGCTTTGCATCCAGCCTGAAGACCAGTACATTTTTCACTTTTCACACTGTTAGGTATGTGCAGGAGCATTGGTAACCGAGGCCTACCTAAGTTACTGAAATACTTACCCAGTTCATCCTATGCAATGGTCCCTGTGCCCAAAGGGTCTCCATGGACGGGCCCTTGTTTGCCCCTGTGTTTCCTTGAGGTAGTCAGAAACTGCTGAGGATAACCATATGAGCTCAAGTTTGAAACCGGGCCACCCTGGCAAAACCGTCATTTCGTCCGTGGTAGGCGAGACAGTTGCGGTTTGAAAGCTGCCTGAAAAACACTCCTGCTGCCCATCTTCTCTTTGCTGCCTGACGGCGTCACGAAAGAACTGTGAGTGTACTCGTATGAGGCTTGCTGGTCTCAGTTCCTTGCTGGGAGCTCCTCCAGGAGCACATGGGAGCTTGCCGGCAAAGAACTGGCACCCCTGGCCTCAAGGAAAAGTCCAGATATCTCCCATAGGAAGCTTAGGTATGCCCTAGAAGCGAAGAAGCATGTGTTAAAGGAATGCTGCAACACCGTTACGTATTTCACGACTCATTGTGCACTCACTTGTGTTGTAACAGCTGTGACAGGGCACTGAATGCCGTCCAACTCTTCTGTTGCGTTTGAGTCCCAGGAAGCAAATGGGTTCGTTGGCTTTAAGGCTGTGAACGTGGAGCGGTAATGGCAAAGCCCTGCCCGGATGGCTCGACAGCTCTCACGTAAACAGCATTCAAACGGCCTCAGGAACGCCGTTCCAAGCAGCCTTACATTCCATGCTGGCGTAGCCAGGGAGGCATTTGGATTCTTCTGAGAAACACCACTGTGCCTCACAACTGAAACCTGTGGGCTGCCAAATACGTCTCCCGACGGCAGTCGCATGCTCGATGTTTAGTTCCAGAGGAAAAACAACGGACAGGTTTCCCTGTGACAATGCTGGAATTCTGGGACCATCCAGATTCACCAAGGCCTAACTTTTGCCCGGCGGGGGAGTGCTCTTCTGCACGTACAGCACTCCCCACGTGAAAACCTACCTTAGCAGAAGGAGGCAGTCTTTCCCTAGTACTAGAAGCTAGGCAGAATCGTCAGATAAAGCTGCTGTGTCATCAAGGTTGAAAGTGGCACACCGACGGGAACGTTCGCATTCTCCTTGTACCGAAGCGACTTGCTCTGGGCTTCAAATCTGCCTGAACAGCACTAGCGGCCCAACTCCTCTTCACTGCACGATTGTCGCTGTGGGCCAATGCTGGCTCTCTCAAAGTTAATAATGTGCTGGCATTCCTTTCTAGAATCCAACACACTGCACTCCAGATGCAGCTCCAGCCGAATGAAAGGGGACGTAAGGCCTCAAGGTAAGGTCCAGTGTTTCACATCTGCAGAGTTGGGTGTGCAGTTGTATCCACGAAGCCATAATCTGAAAGGGAGTGCCTTAACTATGTTATGCCCTGGGGACACATAGGGCAGTCGATCGTGCACCAATTTTGCATGATGACCGCTGTGTGCCGGAAGAGCTGCCGCTGGCTTCTGAGGAACCCCAGGCGAAATAGGCCCCCGGGAAGCACTCTTCACATTCAGAGCAAGGGCAACGTGCTCCTTTCTGGGTTGCTAGGTAGAGTGTTCCAGTCGTCAAAGAGCCTCGCGAAAGCAGCGCCTGGCAGACTCTCTTTGCAAGTGGATCGGCCCCAGTGACTGAAAGGGAACTGCGTTGCTACTACACAATGTGCAGACGAGACAGTCCGGGACACAGGACAGCACTCTCACAGAAGCGAAAGCTAAGCTTTGCATCCAGCCTGAAGACCAGTACATTTTTCACTTTTCACACTGTTAGGTATGTGCAGGAGCATTGGTCACCGAGGCCTACCTAAGTTACTGAAATACTTACCCAGTTCATCCTATGCAATGGTCCCTGTGCCCAAAGGGTCTCCATGGACGGGCTCTTGTGGGCCCCGTGTGTTTCCTTGAAGTCGTCAGAAACTGCTGAGGATAACCATATGAGCTCAAGTTTGAAACCGGGCCACCCTGGCAAAACCGTCATTTCGTCCGTGGTAGGCGAGACAGTTGCGGTTTGAAAGCTGCCTGAAAAACACTCCTGCTGCCCATCTTCTCTTTGCTGCCTGACGGCGTCACGAAAGAACTGTGAGTGTACTCGTATGAGGCTTGCTGGTCTCAGTTCCTTGCTGGGAGCTCCTCCAGGAGCACATGGGAGCTTGCCGGCAAAGAACTGGCACCCCTGGCCTCAAGGAAAAGTCCAGATATCTCCCATAGGAAGCTTAGGTATGCCCTAGAAGCGAAGAAGCATGTGTTAAAGGAATGCTGCAACACCGTTACGTATCTCACGACTCATTGTGCACTCACTTGGGTTGTAACAGCTGTGACAGGGCACTGAATGCCGTCCAACTCTTCTGTTGCGTTTGAGTCCTAGGAAGCAAATGGGTTCGTTGGCTTTAAGGCTGTGAACGTGGAGCGGTAATGGCAAAGCCCTGTCCGGATGGCTCGACAGCTCTCACGTAAACAGCATTCAAACGGCCTCAGGAACGCCGTTCCAAGCAGCCTTACATTCCATGCTGGCGTAGCCAGGGAGGCATTTGGATTCTTCTGAGAAACACCACTGTGCCTCACAACTGAAACTTGTGGGCTCCCAAATACGTCTCCCGACGGCAGTCGGATGCTAGATGTTTAGTTCCAGAGGAAAAACAACGGACAGGTTTCCCTGTGACAATGCTGGACTTCTGGGACCATCCAGATTCACCAAGGCCTAACTTTTGCCCGGCGGGGGAGTGCTCTTCTGCACGTACAGCACTCCCCACGTGAAATCCTACCTTAGCAGAAGGAGGCAGTCTTTCCCTAGTACTAGAAGCTAGGCAGAATCGTCAGATAAAGCTGCTGTATCATCAAGGTTGAAAGTGGCACACCGACGGGAACGTTCGCATTCTCCTTCTACCGAAGCGACTTGCTCTGGGCTTCAAATCTGCCTGAACAGCACTAGCGGCCCAACTCCTCTTCACTGCACGATTGTCGCTGTGGGCCAATGCTGGCTCTCTCAAAGTTAATAATGTGCTGGCATTCCTTTCTAGAATCTCAACACACTGCACTCCAGATGCAGCTCCAGCCAAATGAAAGGGGACCTAAGGCCTCAAGGTAAGGTCCAGTGTTTCACATCTGCAGAGTTGGGTGTGCAGTTGTATCCACGAAGCCATACTCTGAAAGGGAGTGCCTTAACTATGTTATGCCCTGGGGACACATAGGGCAGTCGATCGTGCACCAATTTTGCATGATGACCGCTGTGTGCCGGAAGAGCTGCCGCTGGCTTCTGAGGAACCCCAGGCGAAATAGGCCCCCGGGAAGCACTCTTCACATTCAGAGCAAGGGCAACGTGCTCCTTTCTGGGTTGCTAGGTAGAGTGTTCCAGTCGTCAAAGAGCCTCGCGAAAGCAGCGCCTGGCAGACTCTCTTTGCAAGTGGATCGGCCCCAGTGACTGAAAGGGAACTGCGTTGCTACTACACAATGTGCAGACGAGACAGTCCGGGACACAGGACAGCACTCTCACAGAAGCGAAAGCTAAGCTTTGCATCCAGCCTGAAGACCAGTACATTTTTCACTTTTCACACTGTTAGGTATGTGCAGGAGCATTGGTCACCGAGGCCTACCTAAGTTACTGAAATACTTACCCAGTTCATCCTATGCAATGGTCCCTGTGCCCAAAGGGTCTCCATGGACGGGCCCTTGTGGGCCCCGTGTGTTTCCTTGAGGTCGTCAGAAACTGCTGAGGATAACCATATGAGCTCAAGTTTGAAACCGGGCCACCCTGGCAAAACCGTCATTTCGTCCGTGGTAGGCGAGACAGTTGCGGTTTGAAAGCTGCCTGAAAAACACTCCTGCTGCCCATCTTCTCTTTGCTGCCTGACGGCGTCACGAAAGAACTGTGAGTGTACTCGTATGAGGCTTGCTGGTCTCAGTTCCTTGCTGGGAGCTCCTCCAGGAGCACATGGGAGCTTGCCGGCAAAGAACTGGCACCCCTGGCCTCAAGGAAAAGTCCAGATATCTCCCATAGGAAGCTTAGGTATGCCCTAGAAGCGAAGAAGCATGTGTTAAAGGAATGCTGCAACACCGTTACGTATCTCACGACTCATTGTGCACTCACTTGGGTTGTAACAGCTGTGACAGGGCACTGAATTCCGTCCAACTCTTCTGTTGCGTTTGAGTCCCAGGAAGCAAATGGGTTCGTTGGCTTTAAGGCTGTGAACGTGGAGCGGTAATGGCAAAGCCCTGCCCGGATGGCTCGACAGCTCTCACGTAAACAGCATTCAAACGGCCTCAGGAACGCCGTTCCAAGCAGCCTTACATTCCATGCTGGCGTAGCCAGGGAGGCATTTGGATTCTTCTGAGAAACACCACTGTGCCTCACAACTGAAACCTGTGGGCTGCCAAATACGTCTCCCGACGGCAGTCGCATGCTAGATGTTTAGTTCCAGAGGAAAAACAACGGACAGGTTTCCCTGTGACAATGCTGGACTTCTGGGACCATCCAGATTCACCAAGGCCTAACTTTTGCCCGGCGGGGGAGTGCTCTTCTGCACGTACAGCACTCCCCACGTGAAAACCTACCTTAGCAGAAGGAGGCAGTCTTTCCCTAGTACTAGAAGCTAGGCAGAATCGTCAGATAAAGCTGCTGTGTCATCAAGGTTGAAAGTGGCACACCGACGGGAACGTTCGCATTCTCCTTGTACCGAAGCGACTTGCTCTGGGCTTCAAATCTGCCTGAACAGCACTAGCGGCCCAACTCCTCTTCACTGCACGATTGTCGCTGTGGGCCAATGCTGGCTCTCTCAAAGTTAATCATGTGCTGGCATTCCTTTCTAGAATCCAACACACTGCACTCCAGATGCAGCTCCAGCCGAATGAAAGGGGACGTAAGGCCTCAAGGTAAGGTCCAGTGTTTCACATCTGCAGAGTTGGGTGTGCAGTTGTATCCACGAAGCCATAATCTGAAAGGGAGTGCCTTAACTATGTTATGCCCTGGGGACACATAGGGCAGTCGATCGTGCACCAATTTTGCATGATGACCGCTGTGTGCCGGAAGAGCTGCCGCTGGCTTCTGAGGAACCCCAGGCGAAATAGGCCCCCGGGAAGCACTCTTCACATTCAGAGCAAGGGCAACGTGCTCCTTTCTGGGTTGCTAGGTAGAGTGTTCCAGTCGTCAAAGAGCCTCGCGAAAGCAGCGCCTGGCAGACTCTCTTTGCAAGTGGATCGGCCCCAGTGACTGAAAGGGAACTGCGTTGCTACTACACAATGTGCAGACGAGACAGTCCGGGACACAGGACAGCACTCTCACAGAAGCGAAAGCTAAGCTTTGCATCCAGCCTGAAGACCAGTACATTTTTCACTTTTCACACTGTTAGGTATGTGCAGGAGCATTGGTCACCGAGGCCTACCTAAGTTACTGAAATACTTACCCAGTTCATCCTATGCAATGGTCCCTGTGCCCAAAGGGTCTCCATGGACGGGCCCTTGTTGGCCCCTGTGTTTCCTTGAGGTAGTCAGAAACTGCTGAGGATAACCATATGAGCTCAAGTTTGAAACCGGGCCACCCTGGCAAAACCGTCATTTCGTCCGTGGTAGGCGAGACAGTTGCGGTTTGAAAGCTGCCTGAAAAACACTCCTGCTGCCCATCTTCTCTTTGCTGCCTGACGGCGTCACGAAAGAACTGTGAGTGTACTCGTATGAGGCTTGCTGGTCTCAGTTCCTTGCTGGGAGCTCCTCCAGGAGCACATGGGAGCTTGCCGGCAAAGAACTGGCACCCCTGGCCTCAAGGAAAAGTCCAGATATCTCCCATAGGAAGCTTAGGTATGCCCTAGAAGCGAAGAAGCATGTGTTAAAGGAATGCTGCCACACCGTTACGTATCTCACGACTCATTGTGCACTCACTTGGGTTGTAACAGCTGTGACAGGGCACTGAATGCCGTCCAACTCTTCTGTTGCGTTTGAGTCCCAGGAAGCAAATGGGTTCGTTGGCTTTAAGGCTGTGAACGTGGAGCGGTAATGGCAAAGCCCTGCCCGGATGGCTCGACAGCTCTCACGTAAACAGCATTCAAACGGCCTCAGGAACGCCGTTCCAAGCAGCCTTACATTCCATGTTGGCGTAGCCAGGGAGGCATTTGGATTCTTCTGAGAAACACCACTGTGCCTCACAACTGAAACCTGTGGGCTGCCAAATACGTCTCCCGACGGCAGTCGCATGCTCGATGTTTAGTTCCAGAGGAAAAACAACGGACAGGTTTCCCTGTGACAATGCTGGACTTCTGGGACCATCCAGATTCACCAAGGCCTAACTTTTGCCCGGCGGGGGAGTGCTCTTCTGCACGTACAGCACTCCCCACGTGAAAACCTACCTTAGCAGAAGGAGGCAGTCTTTCCCTAGTACTAGAAGCTAGGCAGAATCGTCAGATAAAGCTGCTGTGTCATCAAGGTTGAAAGTGGCACACCGACGGGAACGTTCGCATTCTCCTTGTACCGAAGCGACTTGCTCTGGGCTTCAAATCTGCCTGAACAGCACTAGCGGCCCAACTCCTCTTCACTGCACGATTGTCGCTGTGGGCCAATGCTGGCTCTCTCAAAGTTAATAATGTGCTGGCATTCCTTTCTAGAATCCAACACACTGCACTCCAGATGCAGCTCCAGCCGAATGAAAGGGGACGTAAGGCCTCAAGGTAAGGTCCAGTGTTTCACATCTGCAGAGTTGGGTGTGCAGTTGTATCCACGAAGCCATAATCTGAAAGGGAGTGCCTTAACTATGTTATGCCCTGGGGACACATAGGGCAGTCGATCGTGCACCAATTTTGCATGATGACCGCTGTGTGCCGGAAGAGCTGCCGCTGGCTTCTGAGGAACCCCAGGCGAAATAGGCCCCCGGGAAGCACTCTTCACATTCAGAGCAAGGGCAACGTGCTCCTTTCTGGGTTGCTAGGTAGAGTGTTCCAGTCGTCAAAGAGCCTCGCGAAAGCAGCGCCTGGCAGACTCTCTTTGCAAGTGGATCGGCCCCAGTGACTGAAAGGGAACTGCGTTGCTACTACACAATGTGCAGACGAGACAGTCCGGGACACAGGACAGCACTCTCACAGAAGCGAAAGCTAAGCTTTGCATCCAGCCTGAAGACCAGTACATTTTTCACTTTTCACACTGTTAGGTATGTGCAGGAGCATTGGTCACCGAGGCCTACCTAAGTTACTGAAATACTTACCCAGTTCATCCTATGCAATGGTCCCTGTGCCCAAAGGGTCTCCATGGACGGGCCCTTGTGGGCCCCGTGTGTTTCCTTGAAGTCGTCAGAAACTGCTGAGGATAACCATATGAGCTCAAGTTTGAAACCAGGCCACCCTGGCAAAACCGTCATTTCGTCCGTGGTAGGCGAGACAGTTGCGGTTTGAAAGCTGCCTGAAAAACACTCCTGCTGCCCATCTTCTCTTTGCTGCCTGACGGCGTCACGAAAGAACTGTGAGTGTACTCGTATGAGGCTTGCTGGTCTCAGTTCCTTGCTGGGAGCTCCTCCAGGAGCACATGGGAGCTTGCCGGCAAAGAACTGGCACCCCTGGCCTCAAGGAAAAGTCCAGATATCTCCCATAGGAAGCTTAGGTATGCCCTAGAAGCGAAGAAGCATGTGTTAAAGGAATGCTGCAACACCGTTACGTATCTCACGACTCATTGTGCACTCACTTGGGTTGTAACAGCTGTGACAGGGCACTGAATTCCGTCCAACTCTTCTGTTGCGTTTGAGTCCCAGGAAGCAAATGGGTTCGTTGGCTTTAAGGCTGTGAACGTGGAGCGGTAATGGCAAAGCCCTGCCCGGATGGCTCGACAGCTCTCACGTAAACAGCATTCAAACGGCCTCAGGAACGCCGTTCCAAGCAGCCTTACATTCCATGCTGGCGTAGCCAGGGAGGCATTTGGATTCTTCTGAGAAACACCACTGTGCCTCACAACTGAAACCTGTGGGCTGCCAAATACCTCTCCCGACGGCAGTCGCATGCTAGATGTTTAGTTCCAGAGGAAAAACAACGGACAGGTTTCCCTGTGACAATGCTGGACTTCTGGGACCATCCAGATTCACCAAGGCCTAACTTTTGCCCGGCGGGGGAGTGCTCTTCTGCACGTACAGCACTCCCCACGTGAAAACCTACCTTAGCAGAAGGAGGCAGTCTTTCCCTAGTACTAGAAGCTAGGCAGAATCGTCAGATAAAGCTGCTGTGTCATCAAGGTTGAAAGTGGCACACCGACGGGAACGTTCGCATTCTCCTTGTACCGAAGCGACTTGCTCTGGGCTTCAAATCTGCCTGAACAGCACTAGCGGCCCAACTCCTCTTCACTGCACGATTGTCGCTGTGGGCCAATGCTGGCTCTCTCAAAGTTAATCATGTGCTGGCATTCCTTTCTAGAATCCAACACACTGCACTCCAGATGCAGCTCCAGCCGAATGAAAGGGGACGTAAGGCCTCAAGGTAAGGTCCAGTGTTTCACATCTGCAGAGTTGGGTGTGCAGTTGTATCCACGAAGCCATAATCTGAAAGGGAGTGCCTTAACTATGTTATGCCCTGGGGACACATAGGGCAGTCGATCGTGCACCAATTTTGCATGATGACCGCTGTGTGCCGGAAGAGCTGCCGCTGGCTTCTGAGGAACCCCAGGCGAAATAGGCCCCCGGGAAGCACTCTTCACATTCAGAGCAAGGGCAACGTGCTCCTTTCTGGGTTGCTAGGTAGAGTGTTCCAGTCGTCAAAGAGCCTCGCGAAAGCAGCGCCTGGCAGACTCTCTTTGCAAGTGGATCGGCCCCAGTGACTGAAAGGGAACTGCGTTGCTACTACACAATGTGCAGACGAGACAGTCCGGGACACAGGACAGCACTCTCACAGAAGCGAAAGCTAAGCTTTGCATCCAGCCTGAAGACCAGTACATTTTTCACTTTTCACACTGTTAGGTATGTGCAGGAGCATTGGTCACCGAGGCCTACCTAAGTTACTGAAATACTTACCCAGTTCATCCTATGCAATGGTCCCTGTGCCCAAAGGGTCTCCATGGACGGGCCCTTGTTGGCCCCTGTGTTTCCTTGAGGTAGTCAGAAACTGCTGAGGATAACCATATGAGCTCAAGTTTGAAACCGGGCCACCCTGGCAAAACCGTCATTTCGTCCGTGGTAGGCGAGACAGTTGCGGTTTGAAAGCTGCCTGAAAAACACTCCTGCTGCCCATCTTCTCTTTGCTGCCTGACGGCGTCATGAAAGAACTGTGAGTGTACTCGTATGAGGCTTGCTGGTCTCAGTTCCTTGCTGGGAGCTCCTCCAGGAGCACATGGGAGCTTGCCGGCAAAGAACTGGCACCCCTGGCCTCAAGGAAAAGTCCAGATATCTCCCATAGGAAGCTTAGGTATGCCCTAGAAGCGAAGAAGCATGTGTTAAAGGAATGCTGCAACACCGTTACGTATTTCACGACTCATTGTGCACTCACTTGGGTTGTAACAGCTGTGACAGGGCACTGAATGCCGTCCAACTCTTCTGTTGCGTTTGAGTCCCAGGAAGCAAATGGGTTCGTTGGCTTTAAGGCTGTGAACGTGGAGCGGTAATGGCAAAGCCCTGCCCGGATGGCTCGACAGCTCTCACGTAAACAGCATTCAAACGGCCTCAGGAACGCCGTTCCAAGCAGCCTTACATTCCATGCTGGCGTAGCCAGGGAGGCATTTGGATTCTTCTGAGAAACACCACTGTGCCTCACAACTGAAACCTGTGGGCTGCCAAATACGTCTCCCGACGGCAGTCGCATGCTCGATGTTTAGTTCCAGAGGAAAAACAACGGACAGGTTTCCCTGTGACAATGCTGGACTTCTGGGACCATCCAGATTCACCAAGGCCTAACTTTTGCCCGGCGGGGGAGTGCTCTTCTGCACGTACAGCACTCCCCACGTGAAAACCTACCTTAGCAGAAGGAGGCAGTCTTTCCCTAGTACTAGAAGCTAGGCAGAATCGTCAGATAAAGCTGCTGTGTCATCAAGGTTGAAAGTGGCACACCGACGGGAACGTTCGCATTCTCCTTGTACCGAAGCGACTTGCTCTGGGCTTCAAATCTGCCTGAACAGCACTAGCGGCCCAACTCCTCTTCACTGCACGATTGTCGCTGTGGGCCAATGCTGGCTCTCTCAAAGTTAATAATGTGCTGGCATTCCTTTCTAGAATCCAACACACTGCACTCCAGATGCAGCTCCAGCCGAATGAAAGGGGACGTAAGGCCTCAAGGTAAGGTCCAGTGTTTCACATCTGCAGAGTTGGGTGTGCAGTTGTATCCACGAAGCCATAATCTGAAAGGGAGTGCCTTAACTATGTTATGCCCTGGGGACACATAGGGCAGTCGATCGTGCACCAATTTTGCATGATGACCGCTGTGTGCCGGAAGAGCTGCCGCTGGCTTCTGAGGAACCCCAGGCGAAATAGGCCCCCGGGAAGCACTCTTCACATTCAGAGCAAGGGCAACGTGCTCCTTTCTGGGTTGCTAGGTAGAGTGTTCCAGTCGTCAAAGAGCCTCGCGAAAGCAGCGCCTGGCAGACTCTCTTTGCAAGTGGATCGGCCCCAGTGACTGAAAGGGAACTGCGTTGCTACTACACAATGTGCAGACGAGACAGTCCGGGACACAGGACAGCACTCTCATAGAAGCGAAAGCTAAGCTTTGCATCCAGCCTGAAGACCAGTACATTTTTCACTTTTCACACTGTTAGGTATGTGCAGGAGCATTGGTCACCGAGGCCTACCTAAGTTACTGAAATACTTACCCAGTTCATCCTATGCAATGGTCCCTGTGCCCAAAGGGTCTCCATGGACGGGCCCTTGTGGGCCCCGTGTGTTTCCTTGAAGTCGTCAGAAACTGCTGAGGATAACCATATGAGCTCAAGTTTGAAACCAGGCCACCCTGGCAAAACCGTCATTTCGTCCGTGGTAGGCGAGACAGTTGCGGTTTGAAAGCTGCCTGAAAAACACTCCTGCTGCCCATCTTCTCTTTGCTGCCTGACGGCGTCACGAAAGAACTGTGAGTGTACTCGTATGAGGCTTGCTGGTCTCAGTTCCTTGCTGGGAGCTCCTCCAGGAGCACATGGGAGCTTGCCGGCAAAGAACTGGCACCCCTGGCCTCAAGGAAAAGTCCAGATATCTCCCATAGGAAGCTTAGGTATGCCCTAGAAGCGAAGAAGCATGTGTTAAAGGAATGCTGCAACACCGTTACGTATCTCACGACTCATTGTGCACTCACTTGGGTTGTAACAGCTGTGACAGGGCACTGAATTCCGTCCAACTCTTCTGTTGCGTTTGAGTCCCAGGAAGCAAATGGGTTCGTTGGCTTTAAGGCTGTGAACGTGGAGCGGTAATGGCAAAGCCCTGCCCGGATGGCTCGACAGCTCTCACGTAAACAGCATTCAAACGGCCTCAGGAACGCCGTTCCAAGCAGCCTTACATTCCATGCTGGCGTAGCCAGGGAGGCATTTGGATTCTTCTGAGAAACACCACTGTGCCTCACAACTGAAACCTGTGGGCTGCCAAATACCTCTCCCGACGGCAGTCGCATGCTAGATGTTTAGTTCCAGAGGAAAAACAACGGACAGGTTTCCCTGTGACAATGCTGGACTTCTGGGACCATCCAGATTCACCAAGGCCTAACTTTTGCCCGGCGGGGGAGTGCTCTTCTGCACGTACAGCACTCCCCACGTGAAAACCTACCTTAGCAGAAGGAGGCAGTCTTTCCCTAGTACTAGAAGCTAGGCAGAATCGTCAGATAAAGCTGCTGTGTCATCAAGGTTGAAAGTGGCACACCGACGGGAACGTTCGCATTCTCCTTGTACCGAAGCGACTTGCTCTGGGCTTCAAATCTGCCTGAACAGCACTAGCGGCCCAACTCCTCTTCACTGCACGATTGTCGCTGTGGGCCAATGCTGGCTCTCTCAAAGTTAATCATGTGCTGGCATTCCTTTCTAGAATCCAACACACTGCACTCCAGATGCAGCTCCAGCCGAATGAAAGGGGACGTAAGGCCTCAAGGTAAGGTCCAGTGTTTCACATCTGCAGAGTTGGGTGTGCAGTTGTATCCACGAAGCCATAATCTGAAAGGGAGTGCCTTAACTATGTTATGCCCTGGGGACACATAGGGCAGTCGATCGTGCACCAATTTTGCATGATGACCGCTGTGTGCCGGAAGAGCTGCCGCTGGCTTCTGAGGAACCCCAGGCGAAATAGGCCCCCGGGAAGCACTCTTCACATTCAGAGCAAGGGCAACGTGCTCCTTTCTGGGTTGCTAGGTAGAGTGTTCCAGTCGTCAAAGAGCCTCGCGAAAGCAGCGCCTGGCAGACTCTCTTTGCAAGTGGATCGGCCCCAGTGACTGAAAGGGAACTGCGTTGCTACTACACAATGTGCAGACGAGACAGTCCGGGACACAGGACAGCACTCTCACAGAAGCGAAAGCTAAGCTTTGCATCCAGCCTGAAGACCAGTACATTTTTCACTTTTCACACTGTTAGGTATGTGCAGGAGCATTGGTCACCGAGGCCTACCTAAGTTACTGAAATACTTACCCAGTTCATCCTATGCAATGGTCCCTGTGCCCAAAGGGTCTCCATGGACGGGCCCTTGTTGGCCCCTGTGTTTCCTTGAGGTAGTCAGAAACTGCTGAGGATAACCATATGAGCTCAAGTTTGAAACCGGGCCACCCTGGCAAAACCGTCATTTCGTCCGTGGTAGGCGAGACAGTTGCGGTTTGAAAGCTGCCTGAAAAACACTCCTGCTGCCCATCTTCTCTTTGCTGCCTGACGGCGTCATGAAAGAACTGTGAGTGTACTCGTATGAGGCTTGCTGGTCTCAGTTCCTTGCTGGGAGCTCCTCCAGGAGCACATGGGAGCTTGCCGGCAAAGAACTGGCACCCCTGGCCTCAAGGAAAAGTCCAGATATCTCCCATAGGAAGCTTAGGTATGCCCTAGAAGCGAAGAAGCATGTGTTAAAGGAATGCTGCAACACCGTTACGTATTTCACGACTCATTGTGCACTCACTTGGGTTGTAACAGCTGTGACAGGGCACTGAATGCCGTCCAACTCTTCTGTTGCGTTTGAGTCCCAGGAAGCAAATGGGTTCGTTGGCTTTAAGGCTGTGAACGTGGAGCGGTAATGGCAAAGCCCTGCCCGGATGGCTCGACAGCTCTCACGTAAACAGCATTCAAACGGCCTCAGGAACGCCGTTCCAAGCAGCCTTACATTCCATGCTGGCGTAGCCAGGGAGGCATTTGGATTCTTCTGAGAAACACCACTGTGCCTCACAACTGAAACCTGTGGGCTGCCAAATACGTCTCCCGACGGCAGTCGCATGCTCGATGTTTAGTTCCAGAGGAAAAACAACGGACAGGTTTCCCTGTGACAATGCTGGACTTCTGGGACCATCCAGATTCACCAAGGCCTAACTTTTGCCCGGCGGGGGAGTGCTCTTCTGCACGTACAGCACTCCCCACGTGAAAACCTACCTTAGCAGAAGGAGGCAGTCTTTCCCTAGTACTAGAAGCTAGGCAGAATCGTCAGATAAAGCTGCTGTGTCATCAAGGTTGAAAGTGGCACACCGACGGGAACGTTCGCATTCTCCTTGTACCGAAGCGACTTGCTCTGGGCTTCAAATCTGCCTGAACAGCACTAGCGGCCCAACTCCTCTTCACTGCACGATTGTCGCTGTGGGCCAATGCTGGCTCTCTCAAAGTTAATCATGTGCTGGCATTCCTTTCTAGAATCCAACACACTGCACTCCAGATGCAGCTCCAGCCGAATGAAAGGGGACGTAAGGCCTCAAGGTAAGGTCCAGTGTTTCACATCTGCAGAGTTGGGTGTGCAGTTGTATCCACGAAGCCATAATCTGAAAGGGAGTGCCTTAACTATGTTATGCCCTGGGGACACATAGGGCAGTCGATCGTGCACCAATTTTGCATGATGACCGCTGTGTGCCGGAAGAGCTGCCGCTGGCTTCTGAGGAACCCCAGGCGAAATAGGCCCCCGGGAAGCACTCTTCACATTCAGAGCAAGGGCAACGTGCTCCTTTCTGGGTTGCTAGGTAGAGTGTTCCAGTCGTCAAAGAGCCTCGCGAAAGCAGCGCCTGGCAGACTCTCTTTGCAAGTGGATCGGCCCCAGTGACTGAAAGGGAACTGCGTTGCTACTACACAATGTGCAGACGAGACAGTCCGGGACACAGGACAGCACTCTCATAGAAGCGAAAGCTAAGCTTTGCATCCAGCCTGAAGACCAGTACATTTTTCACTTTTCACACTGTTAGGTATGTGCAGGAGCATTGGTCACCGAGGCCTACCTAAGTTACTGAAATACTTACCCAGTTCATCCTATGCAATGGTCCCTGTGCCCAAAGGGTCTCCATGGACGGGCCCTTGTGGGCCCCGTGTGTTTCCTTGAAGTCGTCAGAAACTGCTGAGGATAACCATATGAGCTCAAGTTT
Source organism: Eschrichtius robustus (assembly GCF_028021215.1). Classification (NCBI taxonomy): domain Eukaryota; kingdom Metazoa; phylum Chordata; class Mammalia; order Artiodactyla; family Eschrichtiidae; genus Eschrichtius; species Eschrichtius robustus. The sequence goes on from NW_027175574.1 coordinate 103,912, forward strand.
GAAACCAGGCCACCCTGGCAAAACCGTCATTTCGTCCGTGGTAGGCGAGACAGTTGCGGTTTGAAAGCTGCCTGAAAAACACTCCTGCTGCCCATCTTCTCTTTGCTGCCTGACGGCGTCACGAAAGAACTGTGAGTGTACTCGTATGAGGCTTGCTGGTCTCAGTTCCTTGCTGGGAGCTCCTCCAGGAGCACATGGGAGCTTGCCGGCAAAGAACTGGCACCCCTGGCCTCAAGGAAAAGTCCAGATATCTCCCATAGGAAGCTTAGGTATGCCCTAGAAGCGAAGAAGCATGTGTTAAAGGAATGCTGCAACACCGTTACGTATCTCACGACTCATTGTGCACTCACTTGGGTTGTAACAGCTGTGACAGGGCACTGAATTCCGTCCAACTCTTCTGTTGCGTTTGAGTCCCAGGAAGCAAATGGGTTCGTTGGCTTTAAGGCTGTGAACGTGGAGCGGTAATGGCAAAGCCCTGCCCGGATGGCTCGACAGCTCTCACGTAAACAGCATTCAAACGGCCTCAGGAACGCCGTTCCAAGCAGCCTTACATTCCATGCTGGCGTAGCCAGGGAGGCATTTGGATTCTTCTGAGAAACACCACTGTGCCTCACAACTGAAACCTGTGGGCTGCCAAATACCTCTCCCGACGGCAGTCGCATGCTAGATGTTTAGTTCCAGAGGAAAAACAACGGACAGGTTTCCCTGTGACAATGCTGGACTTCTGGGACCATCCAGATTCACCAAGGCCTAACTTTTGCCCGGCGGGGGAGTGCTCTTCTGCACGTACAGCACTCCCCACGTGAAAACCTACCTTAGCAGAAGGAGGCAGTCTTTCCCTAGTACTAGAAGCTAGGCAGAATCGTCAGATAAAGCTGCTGTGTCATCAAGGTTGAAAGTGGCACACCGACGGGAACGTTCGCATTCTCCTTGTACCGAAGCGACTTGCTCTGGGCTTCAAATCTGCCTGAACAGCACTAGCGGCCCAACTCCTCTTCACTGCACGATTGTCGCTGTGGGCCAATGCTGGCTCTCTCAAAGTTAATCATGTGCTGGCATTCCTTTCTAGAATCCAACACACTGCACTCCAGATGCAGCTCCAGCCGAATGAAAGGGGACGTAAGGCCTCAAGGTAAGGTCCAGTGTTTCACATCTGCAGAGTTGGGTGTGCAGTTGTATCCACGAAGCCATAATCTGAAAGGGAGTGCCTTAACTATGTTATGCCCTGGGGACACATAGGGCAGTCGATCGTGCACCAATTTTGCATGATGACCGCTGTGTGCCGGAAGAGCTGCCGCTGGCTTCTGAGGAACCCCAGGCGAAATAGGCCCCCGGGAAGCACTCTTCACATTCAGAGCAAGGGCAACGTGCTCCTTTCTGGGTTGCTAGGTAGAGTGTTCCAGTCGTCAAAGAGCCTCGCGAAAGCAGCGCCTGGCAGACTCTCTTTGCAAGTGGATCGGCCCCAGTGACTGAAAGGGAACTGCGTTGCTACTACACAATGTGCAGACGAGACAGTCCGGGACACAGGACAGCACTCTCACAGAAGCGAAAGCTAAGCTTTGCATCCAGCCTGAAGACCAGTACATTTTTCACTTTTCACACTGTTAGGTATGTGCAGGAGCATTGGTCACCGAGGCCTACCTAAGTTACTGAAATACTTACCCAGTTCATCCTATGCAATGGTCCCTGTGCCCAAAGGGTCTCCATGGACGGGCCCTTGTTGGCCCCTGTGTTTCCTTGAGGTAGTCAGAAACTGCTGAGGATAACCATATGAGCTCAAGTTTGAAACCGGGCCACCCTGGCAAAACCGTCATTTCGTCCGTGGTAGGCGAGACAGTTGCGGTTTGAAAGCTGCCTGAAAAACACTCCTGCTGCCCATCTTCTCTTTGCTGCCTGACGGCGTCATGAAAGAACTGTGAGTGTACTCGTATGAGGCTTGCTGGTCTCAGTTCCTTGCTGGGAGCTCCTCCAGGAGCACATGGGAGCTTGCCGGCAAAGAACTGGCACCCCTGGCCTCAAGGAAAAGTCCAGATATCTCCCATAGGAAGCTTAGGTATGCCCTAGAAGCGAAGAAGCATGTGTTAAAGGAATGCTGCAACACCGTTACGTATTTCACGACTCATTGTGCACTCACTTGGGTTGTAACAGCTGTGACAGGGCACTGAATGCCGTCCAACTCTTCTGTTGCGTTTGAGTCCCAGGAAGCAAATGGGTTCGTTGGCTTTAAGGCTGTGAACGTGGAGCGGTAATGGCAAAGCCCTGCCCGGATGGCTCGACAGCTCTCACGTAAACAGCATTCAAACGGCCTCAGGAACGCCGTTCCAAGCAGCCTTACATTCCATGCTGGCGTAGCCAGGGAGGCATTTGGATTCTTCTGAGAAACACCACTGTGCCTCACAACTGAAACCTGTGGGCTGCCAAATACGTCTCCCGACGGCAGTCGCATGCTCGATGTTTAGTTCCAGAGGAAAAACAACGGACAGGTTTCCCTGTGACAATGCTGGACTTCTGGGACCATCCAGATTCACCAAGGCCTAACTTTTGCCCGGCGGGGGAGTGCTCTTCTGCACGTACAGCACTCCCCACGTGAAAACCTACCTTAGCAGAAGGAGGCAGTCTTTCCCTAGTACTAGAAGCTAGGCAGAATCGTCAGATAAAGCTGCTGTGTCATCAAGGTTGAAAGTGGCACACCGACGGGAACGTTCGCATTCTCCTTGTACCGAAGCGACTTGCTCTGGGCTTCAAATCTGCCTGAACAGCACTAGCGGCCCAACTCCTCTTCACTGCACGATTGTCGCTGTGGGCCAATGCTGGCTCTCTCAAAGTTAATAATGTGCTGGCATTCCTTTCTAGAATCCAACACACTGCACTCCAGATGCAGCTCCAGCCGAATGAAAGGGGACGTAAGGCCTCAAGGTAAGGTCCAGTGTTTCACATCTGCAGAGTTGGGTGTGCAGTTGTATCCACGAAGCCATAATCTGAAAGGGAGTGCCTTAACTATGTTATGCCCTGGGGACACATAGGGCAGTCGATCGTGCACCAATTTTGCATGATGACCGCTGTGTGCCGGAAGAGCTGCCGCTGGCTTCTGAGGAACCCCAGGCGAAATAGGCCCCCGGGAAGCACTCTTCACATTCAGAGCAAGGGCAACGTGCTCCTTTCTGGGTTGCTAGGTAGAGTGTTCCAGTCGTCAAAGAGCCTCGCGAAAGCAGCGCCTGGCAGACTCTCTTTGCAAGTGGATCGGCCCCAGTGACTGAAAGGGAACTGCGTTGCTACTACACAATGTGCAGACGAGACAGTCCGGGACACAGGACAGCACTCTCATAGAAGCGAAAGCTAAGCTTTGCATCCAGCCTGAAGACCAGTACATTTTTCACTTTTCACACTGTTAGGTATGTGCAGGAGCATTGGTCACCGAGGCCTACCTAAGTTACTGAAATACTTACCCAGTTCATCCTATGCAATGGTCCCTGTGCCCAAAGGGTCTCCATGGACGGGCCCTTGTGGGCCCCGTGTGTTTCCTTGAAGTCGTCAGAAACTGCTGAGGATAACCATATGAGCTCAAGTTTGAAACCAGGCCACCCTGGCAAAACCGTCATTTCGTCCGTGGTAGGCGAGACAGTTGCGGTTTGAAAGCTGCCTGAAAAACACTCCTGCTGCCCATCTTCTCTTTGCTGCCTGACGGCGTCACGAAAGAACTGTGAGTGTACTCGTATGAGGCTTGCTGGTCTCAGTTCCTTGCTGGGAGCTCCTCCAGGAGCACATGGGAGCTTGCCGGCAAAGAACTGGCACCCCTGGCCTCAAGGAAAAGTCCAGATATCTCCCATAGGAAGCTTAGGTATGCCCTAGAAGCGAAGAAGCATGTGTTAAAGGAATGCTGCAACACCGTTACGTATCTCACGACTCATTGTGCACTCACTTGGGTTGTAACAGCTGTGACAGGGCACTGAATTCCGTCCAACTCTTCTGTTGCGTTTGAGTCCCAGGAAGCAAATGGGTTCGTTGGCTTTAAGGCTGTGAACGTGGAGCGGTAATGGCAAAGCCCTGCCCGGATGGCTCGACAGCTCTCACGTAAACAGCATTCAAACGGCCTCAGGAACGCCGTTCCAAGCAGCCTTACATTCCATGCTGGCGTAGCCAGGGAGGCATTTGGATTCTTCTGAGAAACACCACTGTGCCTCACAACTGAAACCTGTGGGCTGCCAAATACCTCTCCCGACGGCAGTCGCATGCTAGATGTTTAGTTCCAGAGGAAAAACAACGGACAGGTTTCCCTGTGACAATGCTGGACTTCTGGGACCATCCAGATTCACCAAGGCCTAACTTTTGCCCGGCGGGGGAGTGCTCTTCTGCACGTACAGCACTCCCCACGTGAAAACCTACCTTAGCAGAAGGAGGCAGTCTTTCCCTAGTACTAGAAGCTAGGCAGAATCGTCAGATAAAGCTGCTGTGTCATCAAGGTTGAAAGTGGCACACCGACGGGAACGTTCGCATTCTCCTTGTACCGAAGCGACTTGCTCTGGGCTTCAAATCTGCCTGAACAGCACTAGCGGCCCAACTCCTCTTCACTGCACGATTGTCGCTGTGGGCCAATGCTGGCTCTCTCAAAGTTAATCATGTGCTGGCATTCCTTTCTAGAATCCAACACACTGCACTCCAGATGCAGCTCCAGCCGAATGAAAGGGGACGTAAGGCCTCAAGGTAAGGTCCAGTGTTTCACATCTGCAGAGTTGGGTGTGCAGTTGTATCCACGAAGCCATAATCTGAAAGGGAGTGCCTTAACTATGTTATGCCCTGGGGACACATAGGGCAGTCGATCGTGCACCAATTTTGCATGATGACCGCTGTGTGCCGGAAGAGCTGCCGCTGGCTTCTGAGGAACCCCAGGCGAAATAGGCCCCCGGGAAGCACTCTTCACATTCAGAGCAAGGGCAACGTGCTCCTTTCTGGGTTGCTAGGTAGAGTGTTCCAGTCGTCAAAGAGCCTCGCGAAAGCAGCGCCTGGCAGACTCTCTTTGCAAGTGGATCGGCCCCAGTGACTGAAAGGGAACTGCGTTGCTACTACACAATGTGCAGACGAGACAGTCCGGGACACAGGACAGCACTCTCACAGAAGCGAAAGCTAAGCTTTGCATCCAGCCTGAAGACCAGTACATTTTTCACTTTTCACACTGTTAGGTATGTGCAGGAGCATTGGTCACCGAGGCCTACCTAAGTTACTGAAATACTTACCCAGTTCATCCTATGCAATGGTCCCTGTGCCCAAAGGGTCTCCATGGACGGGCCCTTGTTGGCCCCTGTGTTTCCTTGAGGTAGTCAGAAACTGCTGAGGATAACCATATGAGCTCAAGTTTGAAACCGGGCCACCCTGGCAAAACCGTCATTTCGTCCGTGGTAGGCGAGACAGTTGCGGTTTGAAAGCTGCCTGAAAAACACTCCTGCTGCCCATCTTCTCTTTGCTGCCTGACGGCGTCATGAAAGAACTGTGAGTGTACTCGTATGAGGCTTGCTGGTCTCAGTTCCTTGCTGGGAGCTCCTCCAGGAGCACATGGGAGCTTGCCGGCAAAGAACTGGCACCCCTGGCCTCAAGGAAAAGTCCAGATATCTCCCATAGGAAGCTTAGGTATGCCCTAGAAGCGAAGAAGCATGTGTTAAAGGAATGCTGCAACACCGTTACGTATTTCACGACTCATTGTGCACTCACTTGGGTTGTAACAGCTGTGACAGGGCACTGAATGCCGTCCAACTCTTCTGTTGCGTTTGAGTCCCAGGAAGCAAATGGGTTCGTTGGCTTTAAGGCTGTGAACGTGGAGCGGTAATGGCAAAGCCCTGCCCGGATGGCTCGACAGCTCTCACGTAAACAGCATTCAAACGGCCTCAGGAACGCCGTTCCAAGCAGCCTTACATTCCATGCTGGCGTAGCCAGGGAGGCATTTGGATTCTTCTGAGAAACACCACTGTGCCTCACAACTGAAACCTGTGGGCTGCCAAATACCTCTCCCGACGGCAGTCGCATGCTAGATGTTTAGTTCCAGAGGAAAAACAACGGACAGGTTTCCCTGTGACAATGCTGGACTTCTGGGACCATCCAGATTCACCAAGGCCTAACTTTTGCCCGGCGGGGGAGTGCTCTTCTGCACGTACAGCACTCCCCACGTGAAAACCTACCTTAGCAGAAGGAGGCAGTCTTTCCCTAGTACTAGAAGCTAGGCAGAATCGTCAGATAAAGCTGCTGTGTCATCAAGGTTGAAAGTGGCACACCGACGGGAACGTTCGCATTCTCCTTGTACCGAAGCGACTTGCTCTGGGCTTCAAATCTGCCTGAACAGCACTAGCGGCCCAACTCCTCTTCACTGCACGATTGTCGCTGTGGGCCAATGCTGGCTCTCTCAAAGTTAATCATGTGCTGGCATTCCTTTCTAGAATCCAACACACTGCACTCCAGATGCAGCTCCAGCCGAATGAAAGGGGACGTAAGGCCTCAAGGTAAGGTCCAGTGTTTCACATCTGCAGAGTTGGGTGTGCAGTTGTATCCACGAAGCCATAATCTGAAAGGGAGTGCCTTAACTATGTTATGCCCTGGGGACACATAGGGCAGTCGATCGTGCACCAATTTTGCATGATGACCGCTGTGTGCCGGAAGAGCTGCCGCTGGCTTCTGAGGAACCCCAGGCGAAATAGGCCCCCGGGAAGCACTCTTCACATTCAGAGCAAGGGCAACGTGCTCCTTTCTGGGTTGCTAGGTAGAGTGTTCCAGTCGTCAAAGAGCCTCGCGAAAGCAGCGCCTGGCAGACTCTCTTTGCAAGTGGATCGGCCCCAGTGACTGAAAGGGAACTGCGTTGCTACTACACAATGTGCAGACGAGACAGTCCGGGACACAGGACAGCACTCTCATAGAAGCGAAAGCTAAGCTTTGCATCCAGCCTGAAGACCAGTACATTTTTCACTTTTCACACTGTTAGGTATGTGCAGGAGCATTGGTCACCGAGGCCTACCTAAGTTACTGAAATACTTACCCAGTTCATCCTATGCAATGGTCCCTGTGCCCAAAGGGTCTCCATGGACGGGCCCTTGTGGGCCCCGTGTGTTTCCTTGAAGTCGTCAGAAACTGCTGAGGATAACCATATGAGCTCAAGTTTGAAACCAGGCCACCCTGGCAAAACCGTCATTTCGTCCGTGGTAGGCGAGACAGTTGCGGTTTGAAAGCTGCCTGAAAAACACTCCTGCTGCCCATCTTCTCTTTGCTGCCTGACGGCGTCACGAAAGAACTGTGAGTGTACTCGTATGAGGCTTGCTGGTCTCAGTTCCTTGCTGGGAGCTCCTCCAGGAGCACATGGGAGCTTGCCGGCAAAGAACTGGCACCCCTGGCCTCAAGGAAAAGTCCAGATATCTCCCATAGGAAGCTTAGGTATGCCCTAGAAGCGAAGAAGCATGTGTTAAAGGAATGCTGCAACACCGTTACGTATCTCACGACTCATTGTGCACTCACTTGGGTTGTAACAGCTGTGACAGGGCACTGAATTCCGTCCAACTCTTCTGTTGCGTTTGAGTCCCAGGAAGCAAATGGGTTCGTTGGCTTTAAGGCTGTGAACGTGGAGCGGTAATGGCAAAGCCCTGCCCGGATGGCTCGACAGCTCTCACGTAAACAGCATTCAAACGGCCTCAGGAACGCCGTTCCAAGCAGCCTTACATTCCATGCTGGCGTAGCCAGGGAGGCATTTGGATTCTTCTGAGAAACACCACTGTGCCTCACAACTGAAACCTGTGGGCTGCCAAATACCTCTCCCGACGGCAGTCGCATGCTAGATGTTTAGTTCCAGAGGAAAAACAACGGACAGGTTTCCCTGTGACAATGCTGGACTTCTGGGACCATCCAGATTCACCAAGGCCTAACTTTTGCCCGGCGGGGGAGTGCTCTTCTGCACGTACAGCACTCCCCACGTGAAAACCTACCTTAGCAGAAGGAGGCAGTCTTTCCCTAGTACTAGAAGCTAGGCAGAATCGTCAGATAAAGCTGCTGTGTCATCAAGGTTGAAAGTGGCACACCGACGGAACGTTCGCATTCTCCTTGTACCGAAGCGACTTGCTCTGGGCTTCAAATCTGCCTGAACAGCACTAGCGGCCCAACTCCTCTTCACTGCACGATTGTCGCTGTGGGCCAATGCTGGCTCTCTCAAAGTTAATCATGTGCTGGCATTCCTTTCTAGAATCCAACACACTGCACTCCAGATGCAGCTCCAGCCGAATGAAAGGGGACGTAAGGCCTCAAGGTAAGGTCCAGTGTTTCACATCTGCAGAGTTGGGTGTGCAGTTGTATCCACGAAGCCATAATCTGAAAGGGAGTGCCTTAACTATGTTATGCCTGGGGACACATAGGGCAGTCGATCGTGCACCAATTTTGCATGATGACCGCTGTGTGCCGGAAGAGCTGCCGCTGGCTTCTGAGGAACCCCAGGCGAAATAGGCCCCCGGGAAGCACTCTTCACATTCAGAGCAAGGGCAACGTGCTCCTTTCTGGGTTGCTAGGTAGAGTGTTCCAGTCGTCAAAGAGCCTCGCGAAAGCAGCGCCTGGCAGACTCTCTTTGCAAGTGGATCGGCCCCAGTGACTGAAAGGGAACTGCGTTGCTACTACACAATGTGCAGACGAGACAGTCCGGGACACAGGACAGCACTCTCACAGAAGCGAAAGCTAAGCTTTGCATCCAGCCTGAAGACCAGTACATTTTTCACTTTTCACACTGTTAGGTATGTGCAGGAGCATTGGTCACCGAGGCCTACCTAAGTTACTGAAATACTTACCCAGTTCATCCTATGCAATGGTCCCTGTGCCCAAAGGGTCTCCATGGACGGGCCCTTGTTGGCCCCTGTGTTTCCTTGAGGTAGTCAGAAACTGCTGAGGATAACCATATGAGCTCAAGTTTGAAACCGGGCCACCCTGGCAAAACCGTCATTTCGTCCGTGGTAGGCGAGACAGTTGCGGTTTGAAAGCTGCCTGAAAAACACTCCTGCTGCCATCTTCTCTTTGCTGCCTGACGGCGTCATGAAAGAACTGTGAGTGTACTCGTATGAGGCTTGCTGGTCTCAGTTCCTTGCTGGGAGCTCCTCCAGGAGCACATGGGAGCTTGCCGGCAAAGAACTGGCACCCCTGGCCTCAAGGAAAAGTCCAGATATCTCCCATAGGAAGCTTAGGTATGCCCTAGAAGCGAAGAAGCATGTGTTAAAGGAATGCTGCAACACCGTTACGTATTTCACGACTCATTGTGCACTCACTTGGGTTGTAACAGCTGTGACAGGGCACTGAATGCCGTCCAACTCTTCTGTTGCGTTTGAGTCCCAGGAAGCAAATGGGTTCGTTGGCTTTAAGGCTGTGAACGTGGAGCGGTAATGGCAAAGCCCTGCCCGGATGGCTCGACAGCTCTCACGTAAACAGCATTCAAACGGCCTCAGGAACGCCGTTCCAAGCAGCCTTACATTCCATGCTGGCGTAGCCAGGGAGGCATTTGGATTCTTCTGAGAAACACCACTGTGCCTCACAACTGAAACCTGTGGGCTGCCAAATACGTCTCCCGACGGCAGTCGCATGCTCGATGTTTAGTTCCAGAGGAAAAACAACGGACAGGTTTCCCTGTGACAATGCTGGACTTCTGGGACCATCCAGATTCACCAAGGCCTAACTTTTGCCCGGCGGGGAGTA
>NW_027175575.1:0-113197 GCF_028021215.1 Eschrichtius robustus
TATCCACTCATCATGCTGCTACTAGCCTTATGACGTTGATTTCATGGCTGAGTGATGTTCCATTGTACATAAGGACCACAACTTCTTTATCCATTTTTCTCTTTCCTGGGATATTTAAGGTGTAACGAAGTGGAGGTTCTTGTCAACAGATCAGCCCTAAACTTTGGGGTGCTTGTGTCTTGCTGATTTTTAGTTTTCCCAATTTATACGCCCATGAGTGGAAGTGCCCTATGCTCTCTAAGCTGAGTTTTGTAAATGTTTCAGGACACACCGTACACTTCTCCAGAGTGGCTGTTGGCAATTTACATCCCGCCCATCAGCGTAGCAAGGCTCCCGTTTCTCCGTGGCCTGTCCTGCATTTCTGGTTTTGACACTTTATTCAGCATGGCCCTTTTGACCGATGGGAAGCGAGACTTCTTTGTAGCGCTGATTTGACTTTCCAGGTTGCTTGGTTGGCCCAAAAGGGCGTATGCGTTTTTTCCTGAATATATTCAGGAAAAAACGCATACGCCCTTTATGGCCAAGGGCATCATTGTCGAGGTTTTGCCGCTTTTCCTGTGCTTTAAAGGCGATTCGAATCTGCCTCCTGAAATCTGTTTCCTGCAATTCTGCCTTGCTTTCAAATCCTCTTTGTTGCCTTCCCTCAATATATTTGTAGACGAGAGTTATCATTTATAAGTCTGCAGGTTTGTGAATTGCAGTGCCCCTGAGCTCCATATTTCAACTCGCTCTCTTGGGAGCTGGCCGCAAAAGCGCAGGATTGCTTTAGGCCCTATTCTGCTTCCGGGCGGCAGACTGAGCTTGTGGTTAATTCTTCTTCCTGATGGGAAAATAGAGTGACCTGTGCCTGTCCCAACACCTAGAGCTAGTCTCTCATTGGTTCCCCCTCTTCCCGTTCATCCTCAGGACAAATTGCAACCTGTATGGAACAGGAGGTTAAAGGTGCTGTTTCTCCAAGGAGGGAGATTGCTAGTAAAGCGGCTGGAATGGCGAACCCGAGCACAAGGAGATGAGAAATGAGGTGCGTTTTAGAAACCTTTCCTGATCACTCGGTGGACCATCTTCTGGGTTTCTCATGCATGTTTTCGATGTAGGAAGATGCCCTTGAACCTGGAGATTTGGGACCCATGGGATGGGTACCACGCAGTATTACTTTAAAGCGTCTGCGTTTGCTCACCCAACCTCACCAAACCTCTCAGCCCCAAGAGTGTCCACCCTTATGTCTCAATCAGCTGCAGGTCTAGATATGGTCAATCCAGGTGGCATCACAGCCCCTGAACGAATTTTGTAAGAATTTCTCTCTCTTTCACTGTCTTTGTTTCAAGGGTTTTTAAAATTAATTGAGTTTTATAATGGGGTTTAGCTGCTTTTCACTGCTGTGTTTATGCAGCTTTACACCCACTTGACTCACTTACAGAGAGATATCAATACATAGGTTTTAAGATTCTTACTAGTCAGATATATTCTTGGGCGGTGAATAGGGGGTGTTGAGTCCAGTTCCCTGAGCAAGGAGTAGGTCTTGTCTATTACGTATTGGGTTTATGGAACGGTATCTGAGCTAATTTGAAACCCTTGTTTTATGCATCACCCCACCTCACCTTTCCCGTTAGGCAGCCATAGTGTGTTTCTAACCGTGTGACTCTGTTCTGTTTTGTAATTCAGTTCAAGGGTAGCGGTTTTTACATTCCCTCTATAAGTGATATCTTATGATAAGTGTCTTTTTCTGTGTGACTTATTTGACTTAGAATCGTCGTACCTAAATCCACTCATCATGCTGCTACTAGCCTTATGACGTTGATTTCATGGCTGAGTGATGTTCCATTGTACATAAGGACCACAACTTCTTTATCCATTTTTCTCTTTCCTGGGATATTTAAGGTGTAACGAAGTGGAGGTTCTTGTCAACAGATCAGCCCTAAACTTTGGGGTGCTTGTGTCTTGCTGATTTTTAGTTTTCCCAATTTATACGCCCATGAGTGGAAGTGCCCTATGCTCTCTAAGCTGAGTTTTGTAAATGTTTCAGGACACACCGTACACTTCTCCAGAGTGGCTGTTGGCAATTTACATCCCGCCCATCAGCGTAGCAAGGCTCCCGTTTCTCCGTGGCCTGTCCTGCATTTCTGGTTTTGACACTTTATTCAGCATGGCCCTTTTGACCGATGGGAAGCGAGACTTCTTTGTAGCGCTGATTTGCCTTTCCAGGTTGCTTGGTTGGCCCAAAAGGGCGGATGCGTTTTTTCCTGAATATATTCAGGAAAAAACGCATACGCCCTTTTTGGCCAAGGGCATCATTGTCGAGGTTTTGCCGCTTTTCCTGTGCTTTAAAGGCGATTCGAATCTGCCTCCTGAAATCTGTTTCCTGCAATTCTGCCTTGCTTTCAAATCCTCTTTGTTGCCTTCCCTCAATATATTTGTAGACGAGAGTTATCATTTATAAGTCTGCAGGTTTGTGAATTGCAGTGCCCCTGAGCTCCATATTTCAACTCGCTCTCTTGGGAGCTGGCCGCAAAAGCGCAGGATTGCTTTAGGCCCTATTCTGCTTCCGGGCGGCAGACTGAGCTTGTGGTTAATTCTTCTTCCTGATGGGAAAATAGAGTGACCTGTGCCTGTCCCAACACCTAGAGCTAGTCTCTCATTGGTTCCCCCTCTTCCCGTTCATCCTCTGGACAAATTGCCACCTGTATGGAACAGGAGGTTAAAGGTGCTGATTCTCCAAGGAGGGAGATTGCTAGTAAAGCGGCTGGAATGGCGAACCCGAGCACAAGGAGATGAGAAATGAGGTGCGTTTTAGAAACCTTTCCTGATCACTCGGTGGACCATCTTCTGGGTTTCTCATGCATGTTTTCGATGTAGGAAGATGCCCTTGAACCTGGAGATTTGGGACCCATGGGATGGGTACCACGCAGTATTACTTTAAAGCGTCTGCGTTTGCTCACCCAACCTCACCAAACCTCTCAGCCCCAAGAGTGTCCACCCTTATGTCTCAATCAGCTGCAGGTCTAGGTATGGTCAATCCAGGTGGCATCACAGCCCCTGAACGAATTTTGTAAGAATTTATCTCTCTTTCACTGTCTTTGTTTCAAGGGTTTTTAAAATTAATTGAGTTTTATAATGGGGTTTTGCTGCTTTTCACTGCTGTGTTTATGCAGCTTTACACCCACTTGACTCACTTACAGAGAGATATCAATACATAGGTTTTAAGATTCTTACTAGTCAGATATATTCTTGGGCGGTGAATAGGGGGTGTTGAGTCCAGTTCCCTGAGCAAGGAGTAGGTCTTGTCTATTACATATTGGGTTTATGGAACGGTATCTGAGCTAATTTGAAATCCTTGTTTTATGCATCACCCCACCTCACCTTTCCCGTTAGGCAGCCATAGTGTGTTTTCTAACCGTGTGACTCTGTTCTGTTTTGTAATTCAGTTCAAGGGTAGCGGTTTTTACATTCCCTCTATAAATGATATCTTATGATAAGTGTCTTTTTCTGTGTGACTTTTTGACTTAGAATCGTCGTACCTAAATCCACTCATCTTGCTGCTACTAGCCTTATGACGTTGATTTCAAGGCTGAGTGATGTTCCATTGTACATAAGGACCACAACTTCTTTATCCATTTTTCTCTTTCCTGGGATATTTAAGGTGTAACGAAGTGGAGGTTCTTGTCAACAGATCAGCCCTAAACTTTGGGGTGCTTGTGTCTTGCTGATTTTTAGTTTTCCCAATTTATACGCCCATGAGTGGAAGTGCCCTATGCTCTCTAAGCTGAGTTTTGTAAATGTTTCAGGACACACCGTACACTTCTCCAGAGTGGCTGTTGGCAATTTCCATCCCGCCCATCAGCGTAGCAAGGCTCCCGTTTCTCCGTGGCCTGTCCTGCATTTCTGGTTTTGACACTTTATTCAGCATGGCCCTTTTGACCGATGGGAAGCGAGACTTCTTTGTAGCGCTGATTTGCCTTTCCAGGTTGCTTGGTTGGCCAAAAAGGGCGGATGCGTTTTTTCCTGAATATATTCAGGAAAAAACGCATACGCCCTTTTTGGCCAAGGGCATCATTGTCGAGGTTTTGCCGCTTTTCCTGTGCTTTAAAGGCGATTCGAATCTGCCTCCTGAAATCTGTTTCCTGCAATTCTGCCTTGCTTTCAAATCCTCTTTGTTGCCTTCCCTCAATATATTTGTAGACGAGAGTTATCATTTATAAGTCTGCAGGTTTGTGAATTGCAGTGCCCCTGAGCTCCATATTTCAACTCGCTCTCTTGGGAGCTGGCCGCAAAAGCGCAGGATTGCTTTAGGCCCTATTCTGCTTCCGGGCGGCAGACTGAGCTTGTGGTTAATTCTTCTTCCTGATGGGAAAATAGAGTGACCTGTGCCTGTCCCAACACCTAGAGCTAGTCTCTCATTGGTTCCCCCTCTTCCCGTTCATCCTCAGGACAAATTGCAACCTGTATGGAACAGGAGGTTAAAGGTGCTGTTTCTCCAAGGAGGGAGATTGCTAGTAAAGCGGCTGGAATGGCGAACCCGAGCACAAGGAGATGAGAAATGAGGTGCGTTTTAGAAACCTTTCCTGATCACTCGGTGGACCATCTTCTGGGTTTCTCATGCATGTTTTCGATGTAGGAAGATGCCCTTGAACCTGGAGATTTGGGAACCATGGGATGGGTACCACGCAGTATTACTTTAAAGCGTCTGCGTTTGCTCACCCAACCTCACCAAACCTCTCAGCCCCAAGAGTGTCCACCCTTATGTCTCAATCAGCTGCAGGTCTAGATATGGTCAATCCAGGTGGCATCACAGCCCCTGAACGAATTTTGTAAGAATTTCTCTCTCTTTCACTGTCTTTGTTTCAAGGGTTTTTAAAATTAATTGAGTTTTATAATGGGGTTTAGCTGCTTTTCACTGCTGTGTTTATGCAGCTTTACACCCACTTGACTCACTTACAGAGAGATATCAATACATAGGTTTTAAGATTCTTACTAGTCAGATATATTCTTGGGCGGTGAATAGGGGGTGTTGAGTCCAGTTCCCTGAGCAAGGAGTAGGTCTTGTCTATTACATATTGGGTTTATGGAACGGTATCTGAGCTAATTTGAAATCCTTGTTTTATGCATCACCCCACCTCACCTTTCCCGTTAGGCAGCCATAGTGTGTTTTCTAACCGTGTGACTCTGTTCTGTTTTGTAATTCAGTTCAAGGGTAGCGGTTTTTACATTCCCTCTATAAGTGATATCTTATGATAAGTGTCTTTTTCTGTGTGACTTATTTCACTTAGAATCGTCGTACCTAAATCCACTCATCATGCTGCTACTAGCCTTATGACGTTGATTTCTTGGCTGAGTGATGTTCCATTGTACATAAGGACCACAACTTCTTTATCCATTTTTCTCTTTCCTGGGATATTTAAGGTGTAACGAAGTGGAGGTTCTTGTCAAGAGAGCAGCCCTAAACTTTGGGGTGCTTGTGTCTTGCTGAATTTTAGTTTTCCCAATTTATACGCCCATGAGTGGAAGTGCCCTATGCTCTCTAAGCTGAGTTTTGTAAATGTTTCAGGACACACCGTACACTTCTCCAGAGTGGCTGTTGGCAATTTACATCCCGCCCATCAGCGTAGCAAGGCTCCCGTTTCTCCGTGGCCTGTCCTGCATTTCTGGTTTTGACACTTTATTCAGCATGGCCCTTTTGACCGATGGGAAGCGAGACTTCTTTGTAGCGCTGATTTGCCTTTCCAGGTTGCTTGGTTGGCCAAAAAGGGCGTATGCGTTTTTTCCTGAATATATTCAGGAAAAAACGCATACGCCCTTTTTGGCCAAGGGCATCATTGTCGAGGTTTTGCCGCTTTTCCTGTGCTTTAAAGGCGATTCGAATCTGCCTCCTGTAATCTGTTTCCTGCAATTCTGCCTTGCTTTCAAATCCTCTTTGTTGACTTCCCTCAATATATTTGTAGACGAGAGTTATCATTTATAAGTCTGCAGGTTTGTGAATTGCAGTGCCCCTGAGCTCCATATTTCAACTCGCTCTCTTGGGAGCTGGCCGCAAAAGCGCAGGATTGCTTTAGGCCCTATTCTGCTTCCGGGCGGCAGACTGAGCTTGTGGTTAATTCTTCTTCCTGATG
This sequence comes from Eschrichtius robustus, assembly GCF_028021215.1. Taxonomy (NCBI): domain Eukaryota; kingdom Metazoa; phylum Chordata; class Mammalia; order Artiodactyla; family Eschrichtiidae; genus Eschrichtius; species Eschrichtius robustus. The sequence continues at coordinate 6,105 of NW_027175575.1, forward strand.
GGAAAATAGAGTGACCTGTGCCTGTCCCAACACCTAGAGCTAGTCTCTCATTGGTTCCCCCTCTTCCCGTTCATCCTCAGGACAAATTGCAACCTGTATGGAACAGGAGGTTAAAGGTGCTGATTCTCCAAGGAGGGAGATTGCTAGTAAAGCGGCTGGAATGGCGAACCCGAGCACAAGGAGATGAGAAATGAGGTGCGTTTTAGAAACCTTTCCTGATCACTCGGTGGACCATCTTCTGGGTTTCTCATGCATGTTTTCGATGTAGGAAGATGCCCTTGAACCTGGAGATTTGGGACCCATGGGATGGGTACCACGCAGTATTACTTTAAAGCGTCTGCGTTTGCTCACCCAACCTCACCAAACCTCTCAGCCCCAAGAGTGTCCACCCTTATGTCTCAATCAGCTGCAGGTCTAGATATGGTCAATCCAGGTGGCATCACAGCCCCTGAACGAATTTTGTAAGAATTTCTCTCTCTTTCACTGTCTTTGTTTCAAGGGTTTTTAAAATTAATTGAGTTTTATAATGGGGTTTAGCTGCTTTTCACTGCTGTGTTTATGCAGCTTTACACCCACTTGACTCACTTACAGAGAGATATCAATACATAGGTTTTAAGATTCTTACTAGTCAGATATATTCTTGGGCGGTGAATAGGGGGTGTTGAGTCCAGTTCCCTGAGCAAGGAGTAGGTCTTGTCTATTACATATTGGGTTTATGGAACGGTATCTGAGCTAATTTGAAATCCTTGTTTTATGCATCACCCCACCTCACCTTTCCCGTTAGGCAGCCATAGTGTGTTTTCTAACCGTGTGACTCTGTTCTGTTTTGTAATTCAGTTCAAGGGTAGCGGTTTTTACATTCCCTCTATAAGTGATATCTTATGATAAGTGTCTTTTTCTGTGTGACTTTTTGACTTAGAATCGTCGTACCTAAATCCACTCATCATGCTGCTACTAGCCTTATGACGTTGATTTCATGGCTGAGTGATGTTCCATTGTACATAAGGACCACAACTTCTTTATCCATTTTTCTCTTTCCTGGGATATTTAAGGTGTAACGAAGTGGAGGTTCTTGTCAACAGATCAGCCCTAAACTTTGGGGTGCTTGTGTCTTGCTGATTTTTAGTTTTCCCAATTTATACGCCCATGAGTGGAAGTGCCCTATGCTCTCTAAGCTGAGTTTTGTAAATGTTTCAGGACACACCGTACACTTCTCCAGAGTGGCTGTTGGCAATTTACATCCCGCCCATCAGCGTAGCAAGGCTCCCGTTTCTCCGTGGCCTGTCCTGCATTTCTGGTTTTGACACTTTATTCAGCATGGCCCTTTTGACCGATGGGAAGCGAGACTTCTTTGTAGCGCTGATTTGCCTTTCCAGGTTGCTTGGTTGGCCAAAAAGGGCGGATTCGTTTTTTCCTGAATATATTCAGGAAAAAACGCATACGCCCTTTTTGGCCAAGGGCATCATTGTCGAGGTTTTGCCGCTTTTCCTGTGCTTTAAAGGCGATTCGAATCTGCCTCCTGTAATCTGTTTCCTGCAATTCTGCCTTGCTTTCAAATCCTCTTTGTTGCCTTCCCTCAATATATTTGTAGACGAGAGTTATCATTTATAAGTCTGCAGGTTTGTGAATTGCAGTGCCCCTGAGCTCCATATTTCAACTCGCTCTCTTGGGAGCTGGCCGCAAAAGCGCAGGATTGCTTTAGGCCCTATTCTGCTTCCGGGCGGCAGACTGAGCTTGTGGTTAATTCTTCTTCCTGATGGGAAAATAGAGTGACCTGTGCCTGTCCCAACACCTAGAGCTAGTCTCTCATTGGTTCCCCCTCTTCCCGTTCATCCTCAGGACAAATTGCAACCTGTATGGAACAGGAGGTTAAAGGTGCTGATTCTCCAAGGAGGGAGATTGCTAGTAAAGCGGCTGGAATGGCGAACCCGAGCACAAGGAGATGAGAAATGAGGTGCGTTTTAGAAACCATTCCTGATCACTCGGTGGACCATCTTCTGGGTTTCTCATGCATGTTTTCGATGTAGGAAGATGCCCTTGAACCTGGAGATTTGGGACCCATGGGATGGGTACCACGCAGTATTACTTTAAAGCGTCTGCGTTTGCTCACCCAACCTCACCAAACCTCTCAGCCCCAAGAGTGTCCACCCTTATGTCTCAATCAGCTGCAGGTCTAGATATGGTCAATCCAGGTGGCATCACAGCCCCTGAACGAATTTTGTAAGAATTTCTCTCTCTTTCACTGTCTTTGTTTCAAGGGTTTTTAAAATTAATTGAGTTTTATAATGGGGTTTAGCTGCTTTTCACTGCTGTGTTTATGCAGCTTTACACCCACTTGACTCACTTACAGAGAGATATCAATACATAGGTTTTAAGATTCTTACTAGTCAGATATATTCTTGGGCGGTGAATAGGGGGTGTTGAGTCCAGTTCCCTGAGCAAGGAGTAGGTCTTGTCTATTACGTATTGGGTTTATGGAACGGTATCTGAGCTAATTTGAAATCCTTGTTTTATGCATCACCCCACCTCACCTTTCCCGTTAGGCAGCCATAGTGTGTTTTCTAACCGTGTGACTCTGTTCTGTTTTGTAATTCAGTTCAAGGGTAGCGGTTTTTACATTCCCTCTATAAGTGATATCTTATGATAAGTGTCTTTTTCTGTGTGACTTATTTCACTTAGAATCGTCGTACCTAAATCCACTCATCATGCTGCTACTAGCCTTATGACGTTGATTTCATGGCTGAGTGATGTTCCATTGTACATAAGGACCACAACTTCTTTATCCATTTTTCTCTTTCCTGGGATATTTAAGGTGTAACGAAGTGGAGGTTCTTGTCAACAGATCAGCCCTAAACTTTGGGGTGCTTGTGTCTTGCTGATTTTTAGTTTTCCCAATTTATACGCCCATGAGTGGAAGTGCCCTATGCTCTCTAAGCTGAGTTTTGTAAATGTTTCAGGACACACCGTACACTTCTCCAGAGTGGCTGTTGGCAATTTACATCCCGCCCATCAGCGTAGCAAGGCTCCCGTTTCTCCGTGGCCTGTCCTGCATTTCTGGTTTTGACACTTTATTCAGCATGGCCCTTTTGACCGATGGGAAGCGAGACTTCTTTGTAGCGCTGATTTGACTTTCCAGGTTGCTTGGTTGGCCCAAAAGGGCGTATGCGTTTTTTCCTGAATATATTCAGGAAAAAACGCATACGCCCTTTATGGCCAAGGGCATCATTGTCGAGGTTTTGCCGCTTTTCCTGTGCTTTAAAGGCGATTCGAATCTGCCTCCTGAAATCTGTTTCCTGCAATTCTGCCTTGCTTTCAAATCCTCTTTGTTGCCTTCCCTCAATATATTTGTAGACGAGAGTTATCATTTATAAGTCTGCAGGTTTGTGAATTGCAGTGCCCCTGAGCTCCATATTTCAACTCGCTCTCTTGGGAGCTGGCCGCAAAAGCGCAGGATTGCTTTAGGCCCTATTCTGCTTCCGGGCGGCAGACTGAGCTTGTGGTTAATTCTTCTTCCTGATGGGAAAATAGAGTGACCTGTGCCTGTCCCAACACCTAGAGCTAGTCTCTCATTGGTTCCCCCTCTTCCCGTTCATCCTCAGGACAAATTGCAACCTGTATGGAACAGGAGGTTAAAGGTGCTGTTTCTCCAAGGAGGGAGATTGCTAGTAAAGCGGCTGGAATGGCGAACCCGAGCACAAGGAGATGAGAAATGAGGTGCGTTTTAGAAACCTTTCCTGATCACTCGGTGGACCATCTTCTGGGTTTCTCATGCATGTTTTCGATGTAGGAAGATGCCCTTGAACCTGGAGATTTGGGACCCATGGGATGGGTACCACGCAGTATTACTTTAAAGCGTCTGCGTTTGCTCACCCAACCTCACCAAACCTCTCAGCCCCAAGAGTGTCCACCCTTATGTCTCAATCAGCTGCAGGTCTAGATATGGTCAATCCAGGTGGCATCACAGCCCCTGAACGAATTTTGTAAGAATTTCTCTCTCTTTCACTGTCTTTGTTTCAAGGGTTTTTAAAATTAATTGAGTTTTATAATGGGGTTTAGCTGCTTTTCACTGCTGTGTTTATGCAGCTTTACACCCACTTGACTCACTTACAGAGAGATATCAATACATAGGTTTTAAGATTCTTACTAGTCAGATATATTCTTGGGCGGTGAATAGGGGGTGTTGAGTCCAGTTCCCTGAGCAAGGAGTAGGTCTTGTCTATTACGTATTGGGTTTATGGAACGGTATCTGAGCTAATTTGAAACCCTTGTTTTATGCATCACCCCACCTCACCTTTCCCGTTAGGCAGCCATAGTGTGTTTCTAACCGTGTGACTCTGTTCTGTTTTGTAATTCAGTTCAAGGGTAGCGGTTTTTACATTCCCTCTATAAGTGATATCTTATGATAAGTGTCTTTTTCTGTGTGACTTATTTGACTTAGAATCGTCGTACCTAAATCCACTCATCATGCTGCTACTAGCCTTATGACGTTGATTTCATGGCTGAGTGATGTTCCATTGTACATAAGGACCACAACTTCTTTATCCATTTTTCTCTTTCCTGGGATATTTAAGGTGTAACGAAGTGGAGGTTCTTGTCAACAGATCAGCCCTAAACTTTGGGGTGCTTGTGTCTTGCTGATTTTTAGTTTTCCCAATTTATACGCCCATGAGTGGAAGTGCCCTATGCTCTCTAAGCTGAGTTTTGTAAATGTTTCAGGACACACCGTACACTTCTCCAGAGTGGCTGTTGGCAATTTACATCCCGCCCATCAGCGTAGCAAGGCTCCCGTTTCTCCGTGGCCTGTCCTGCATTTCTGGTTTTGACACTTTATTCAGCATGGCCCTTTTGACCGATGGGAAGCGAGACTTCTTTGTAGCGCTGATTTGCCTTTCCAGGTTGCTTGGTTGGCCCAAAAGGGCGGATGCGTTTTTTCCTGAATATATTCAGGAAAAAACGCATACGCCCTTTTTGGCCAAGGGCATCATTGTCGAGGTTTTGCCGCTTTTCCTGTGCTTTAAAGGCGATTCGAATCTGCCTCCTGAAATCTGTTTCCTGCAATTCTGCCTTGCTTTCAAATCCTCTTTGTTGCCTTCCCTCAATATATTTGTAGACGAGAGTTATCATTTATAAGTCTGCAGGTTTGTGAATTGCAGTGCCCCTGAGCTCCATATTTCAACTCGCTCTCTTGGGAGCTGGCCGCAAAAGCGCAGGATTGCTTTAGGCCCTATTCTGCTTCCGGGCGGCAGACTGAGCTTGTGGTTAATTCTTCTTCCTGATGGGAAAATAGAGTGACCTGTGCCTGTCCCAACACCTAGAGCTAGTCTCTCATTGGTTCCCCCTCTTCCCGTTCATCCTCTGGACAAATTGCCACCTGTATGGAACAGGAGGTTAAAGGTGCTGATTCTCCAAGGAGGGAGATTGCTAGTAAAGCGGCTGGAATGGCGAACCCGAGCACAAGGAGATGAGAAATGAGGTGCGTTTTAGAAACCTTTCCTGATCACTCGGTGGACCATCTTCTGGGTTTCTCATGCATGTTTTCGATGTAGGAAGATGCCCTTGAACCTGGAGATTTGGGACCCATGGGATGGGTACCACGCAGTATTACTTTAAAGCGTCTGCGTTTGCTCACCCAACCTCACCAAACCTCTCAGCCCCAAGAGTGTCCACCCTTATGTCTCAATCAGCTGCAGGTCTAGGTATGGTCAATCCAGGTGGCATCACAGCCCCTGAACGAATTTTGTAAGAATTTATCTCTCTTTCACTGTCTTTGTTTCAAGGGTTTTTAAAATTAATTGAGTTTTATAATGGGGTTTTGCTGCTTTTCACTGCTGTGTTTATGCAGCTTTACACCCACTTGACTCACTTACAGAGAGATATCAATACATAGGTTTTAAGATTCTTACTAGTCAGATATATTCTTGGGCGGTGAATAGGGGGTGTTGAGTCCAGTTCCCTGAGCAAGGAGTAGGTCTTGTCTATTACATATTGGGTTTATGGAACGGTATCTGAGCTAATTTGAAATCCTTGTTTTATGCATCACCCCACCTCACCTTTCCCGTTAGGCAGCCATAGTGTGTTTTCTAACCGTGTGACTCTGTTCTGTTTTGTAATTCAGTTCAAGGGTAGCGGTTTTTACATTCCCTCTATAAATGATATCTTATGATAAGTGTCTTTTTCTGTGTGACTTTTTGACTTAGAATCGTCGTACCTAAATCCACTCATCTTGCTGCTACTAGCCTTATGACGTTGATTTCAAGGCTGAGTGATGTTCCATTGTACATAAGGACCACAACTTCTTTATCCATTTTTCTCTTTCCTGGGATATTTAAGGTGTAACGAAGTGGAGGTTCTTGTCAACAGATCAGCCCTAAACTTTGGGGTGCTTGTGTCTTGCTGATTTTTAGTTTTCCCAATTTATACGCCCATGAGTGGAAGTGCCCTATGCTCTCTAAGCTGAGTTTTGTAAATGTTTCAGGACACACCGTACACTTCTCCAGAGTGGCTGTTGGCAATTTCCATCCCGCCCATCAGCGTAGCAAGGCTCCCGTTTCTCCGTGGCCTGTCCTGCATTTCTGGTTTTGACACTTTATTCAGCATGGCCCTTTTGACCGATGGGAAGCGAGACTTCTTTGTAGCGCTGATTTGCCTTTCCAGGTTGCTTGGTTGGCCAAAAAGGGCGGATGCGTTTTTTCCTGAATATATTCAGGAAAAAACGCATACGCCCTTTTTGGCCAAGGGCATCATTGTCGAGGTTTTGCCGCTTTTCCTGTGCTTTAAAGGCGATTCGAATCTGCCTCCTGAAATCTGTTTCCTGCAATTCTGCCTTGCTTTCAAATCCTCTTTGTTGCCTTCCCTCAATATATTTGTAGACGAGAGTTATCATTTATAAGTCTGCAGGTTTGTGAATTGCAGTGCCCCTGAGCTCCATATTTCAACTCGCTCTCTTGGGAGCTGGCCGCAAAAGCGCAGGATTGCTTTAGGCCCTATTCTGCTTCCGGGCGGCAGACTGAGCTTGTGGTTAATTCTTCTTCCTGATGGGAAAATAGAGTGACCTGTGCCTGTCCCAACACCTAGAGCTAGTCTCTCATTGGTTCCCCCTCTTCCCGTTCATCCTCAGGACAAATTGCAACCTGTATGGAACAGGAGGTTAAAGGTGCTGTTTCTCCAAGGAGGGAGATTGCTAGTAAAGCGGCTGGAATGGCGAACCCGAGCACAAGGAGATGAGAAATGAGGTGCGTTTTAGAAACCTTTCCTGATCACTCGGTGGACCATCTTCTGTGTTTCTCATGCATGTTTTCGATGTAGGAAGATGCCCTTGAACCTGGAGATTTGGGACCCATGGGATGGGTACCACGCAGTATTACTTTAAAGCGTCTGCGTTTGCTCACCCAACCTCACCAAACCTCTCAGCCCCAAGAGTGTCCACCCTTATGTCTCAATCAGCTGCAGGTCTAGATATGGTCAATCCAGGTGGCATCACAGCCCCTGAACGAATTTTGTAAGAATTTCTCTCTCTTTCACTGTCTTTGTTTCAAGGGTTTTTAAAATTAATTGAGTTTTATAATGGGGTTTTGCTGCTTTTCACTGCTGTGTTTATGCAGCTTTACACCCACTTGACTCACTTACAGAGAGATATCAATACATAGGTTTTAAGATTCTTACTAGTCAGATATATTCTTGGGCGGTGAATAGGGGGTGTTGAGTCCAGTTCCCTGAGCAAGGAGTAGGTCTTGTCTATTACATATTGGGTTTATGGAACGGTATCTGAGCTAATTTGAAATCCTTGTTTTATGCATCACCCCACCTCACCTTTCCCGTTAGGCAGCCATAGTGTGTTTTCTAACCGTGTGACTCTGTTCTGTTTTGTAATTCAGTTCAAGGGTAGCGGTTTTTACATTCCCTCTATAAGTGATATCTTATGATAAGTGTCTTTTTCTGTGTGACTTATTTGACTTAGAATCGTCGTACCTAAATCCACTCATCATGCTGCTACTAGCCTTATGACGTTGATTTCATGGCTGAGTGATGTTCCATTGTACATAAGGACCACAACTTCTTTATCCATTTTTCTCTTTCCTGGGATATTTAAGGTGTAACGAAGTGGAGGTTCTTGTCAACAGAGCAGCCCTAAACTTTGGGGTGCTTGTGTCTTGCTGATTTTTAGTTTTCCCAATTTATACGCCCATGAGTGGAAGTGCCCTATGCTCTCTAAGCTGAGTTTTGTAAATGTTTCAGGACACACCGTACACTTCTCCAGAGTGGCTGTTGGCAATTTACATCCCGCCCATCAGCGTAGCAAGGCTCCCGTTTCTCCGTGGCCTGTCCTGCATTTCTGGTTTTGACACTTTATTCAGCATGGCCCTTTTGACCGATGGGAAGCGAGACTTCTTTGTAGCGCTGATTTGCCTTTCCAGGTTGCTTGGTTGGCCAAAAAGGGCGTATGCGTTTTTTCCTGAATATATTCAGGAAAAAACGCATACGCCCTTTTTGGCCAAGGGCATCATTGTCGAGGTTTTGCCGCTTTTCCTGTGCTTTAAAGGCGATTCGAATCTGCCTCCTGTAATCTGTTTCCTGCAATTCTGCCTTGCTTTCAAATCCTCTTTGTTGCCTTCCCTCAATATATTTGTAGACGAGAGTTATCATTTATAAGTCTGCAGGTTTGTGAATTGCAGTGCCCCTGAGCTCCATATTTCAACTCGCTCTCTTGGGAGCTGGCCGCAAAAGCGCAGGATTGCTTTAGGCCCTATTCTGCTTCCGGGCGGCAGACTGAGCTTGTGGTTAATTCTTCTTCCTGATGGGAAAATAGAGTGACCTGTGCCTGTCCCAACACCTAGAGCTAGTCTCTCATTGGTTCCCCCTCTTCCCGTTCATCCTCAGGACAAATTGCAACCTGTATGGAACAGGAGGTTAAAGGTGCTGTTTCTCCAAGGAGGGAGATTGCTAGTAAAGCGGCTGGAATGGCGAACCCGAGCACAAGGAGATGAGAAATGAGGTGCGTTTTAGAAACCTTTCCTGATCACTCGGTGGACCATCTTCTGGGTTTCTCATGCATGTTTTCGATGTAGGAAGATGCCCTTGAACCTGGAGATTTGGGAACCATGGGATGGGTACCACGCAGTATTACTTTAAAGCGTCTGCGTTTGCTCACCCAACCTCACCAAACCTCTCAGCCCCAAGAGTGTCCACCCTTATGTCTCAATCAGCTGCAGGTCTAGATATGGTCAATCCAGGTGGCATCACAGCCCCTGAACGAATTTTGTAAGAATTTCTCTCTCTTTCACTGTCTTTGTTTCAAGGGTTTTTAAAATTAATTGAGTTTTATAATGGGGTTTAGCTGCTTTTCACTGCTGTGTTTATGCAGCTTTACACCCACTTGACTCACTTACAGAGAGATATCAATACATAGGTTTTAAGTTTCTTACTAGTCAGATATATTCTTGGGCGGTGAATAGGGGGTGTTGAGTCCAGTTCCCTGAGCAAGGAGTAGGTCTTGTCTATTAAATATTGGGTTTATGGAACGGTATCTGAGCTAATTTGAAATCCTTGTTTTATGCATCACCCCACCTCACCTTTCCCGTTAGGCAGCCATAGTGTGTTTTCTAACCGTGTGACTCTGTTCTGTTTTGTAATTCAGTTCACGGGTAGCGGTTTTTACATTCCCTCTATAAGTGATATCTTATGATAAGTGTCTTTTTCTGTGTGACTTATTTCACTTAGAATCGTCGTACCTAAATCCACTCATCATGCTGCTACTAGCCTTATGACGTTGATTTCTTGGCTGAGTGATGTTCCATTGTACATAAGGACCACAACTTCTTTATCCATTTTTCTCTTTCCTGGGATATTTAAGGTGTAACGAAGTGGAGGTTCTTGTCAACAGAGCAGCCCTAAACTTTGGGGTGCTTGTGTCTTGCTGATTTTTAGTTTTCCCAATTTATACGCCCATGAGTGGAAGTGCCCTATGCTCTCTAAGCTGAGTTTTGTAAATGTTTCAGGACACACCGTACACTTCTCCAGAGTGGCTGTTGGCAATTTACATCCCGCCCATCAGCGTAGCAAGGCTCCCGTTTCTCCGTGGCCTGTCCTGCATTTCTGGTTTTGACACTTTATTCAGCATGGCCCTTTTGACCGATGGGAAGCGAGACTTCTTTGTAGCGCTGATTTGCCTTTCCAGGTTGCTTGGTTGGCCAAAAAGGGCGTATGCGTTTTTTCCTGAATATATTCAGGAAAAAACGCATACGCCCTTTTTGGCCAAGGGCATCATTGTCGAGGTTTTGCCGCTTTTCCTGTGCTTTAAAGGCGATTCGAATCTGCCTCCTGTAATCTGTTTCCTGCAATTCTGCCTTGCTTTCAAATCCTCTTTGTTGCCTTCCCTCAATATATTTGTAGACGAGAGTTATCATTTATAAGTCTGCAGGTTTGTGAATTGCAGTGCCCCTGAGCTCCATATTTCAACTCGCTCTCTTGGGAGCTGGCCGCAAAAGCGCAGGATTGCTTTAGGCCCTATTCTGCTTCCGGGCGGCAGACTGAGCTTGTGGTTAATTCTTCTTCCTGATGGGAAAATAGAGTGACCTGTGCCTGTCCCAACACCTAGAGCTAGTCTCTCATTGGTTCCCCCTCTTCCCGTTCATCCTCAGGACAAATTGCAACCTGTATGGAACAGGAGGTTAAAGGTGCTGATTCTCCAAGGAGGGAGATTGCTAGTAAAGCGGCTGGAATGGCGAACCCGAGCACAAGGAGATGAGAAATGAGGTGCGTTTTAGAAACCTTTCCCGATCACTCGGTGGACCATCTTCTGGGTTTCTCATGCATGTTTTCGATGTAGGAAGATGCCCTTGAACCTGGAGATTTGGGACCCATGGGATGGGTACCACGCAGTATTACTTTAAAGCGTCTGCGTTTGCTCACCCAACCTCACCAAACCTCTCAGCCCCAAGAGTGTCCACCCTTATGTCTCAATCAGCTGCAGGTCTAGATATGGTCAATCCAGGTGGCATCACAGCCCCTGAACGAATTTTGTAAGAATTTCTCTCTCTTTCACTGTCTTTGTTTCAAGGGTTTTTGAAATTAATTGAGTTTTATAATGGGGTTTTGCTGCTTTTCACTGCTGTGTTTATGCAGCTTTACACCCACTTGACTCACTTACAGAGAGATATCAATACATAGGTTTTAAGATTCTTACTAGTCAGATATATTCTTGGGCGGTGAATAGGGGGTGTTGAGTCCAGTTCCCTGAGCAAGGAGTAGGTCTTGTCTATTAAATATTGGGTTTATGGAACGGTATCTGAGCTAATTTGAAATCCTTGTTTTATGCATCACCCCACCTCACCTTTCCCGTTAGGCAGCCATAGTGTGTTTTCTAACCGTGTGACTCTGTTCTGTTTTGTAATTCAGTTCACGGGTAGCGGTTTTTACATTCCCTCTATAAGTGATATCTTATGATAAGTGTCTTTTTCTGTGTGACTTATTTCACTTAGAATCGTCGTACCTAAATCCACTCATCATGCTGCTACTAGCCTTATGACGTTGATTTCTTGGCTGAGTGATGTTCCATTGTACATAAGGACCACAACTTCTTTATCCATTTTTCTCTTTCCTGGGATATTTAAGGTGTAACGAAGTGGAGGTTCTTGTCAAGAGAGCAGCCCTAAACTTTGGGGTGCTTGTGTCTTGCTGATTTTTAGTTTTCCCAATTTATACGCCCATGAGTGGAAGTGCCCTATGCTCTCTAAGCTGAGTTTTGTAAATGTTTCAGGACACACCGTACACTTCTCCAGAGTGGCTGTTGGCAATTTACATCCCGCCCATCAGCGTAGCAAGGCTCCCGTTTCTCCGTGGCCTGTCCTGCATTTCTGGTTTTGACACTTTATTCAGCATGGCCCTTTTGACCGATGGGAAGCGAGACTTCTTTGTAGCGCTGATTTGCCTTTCCAGGTTGCTTGGTTGGCCAAAAAGGGCGTATGCGTTTTTTCCTGAATATATTCAGGAAAAAACGCATACGCCCTTTTTGGCCAAGGGCATCATTGTCGAGGTTTTGCCGCTTTTCCTGTGCTTTAAAGGCGATTCGAATCTGCCTCCTGTAATCTGTTTCCTGCAATTCTGCCTTGCTTTCAAATCCTCTTTGTTGCCTTCCCTCAATATATTTGTAGACGAGAGTTATCATTTATAAGTCTGCAGGTTTGTGAATTGCAGTGCCCCTGAGCTCCATATTTCAACTCGCTCTCTTGGGAGCTGGCCGCAAAAGCGCAGGATTGCTTTAGGCCCTATTCTGCTTCCGGGCGGCAGACTGAGCTTGTGGTTAATTCTTCTTCCTGATGGGAAAATAGAGTGACCTGTGCCTGTCCCAACACCTAGAGCTAGTCTCTCAATGGTTCCCCCTCTTCCCGTTCATCCTCAGGACAAATTGCAACCTGTATGGAACAGGAGGTTAAAGGTGCTGATTCTCCAAGGAGGGAGATTGCTAGTAAAGCGGCTGGAATGGCGAACCCGAGCACAAGGAGATGAGAAATGAGGTGCGTTTTAGAAACCTTTCCCGATCACTCGGTGGACCATCTTCTGGGTTTCTCATGCATGTTTTCGATGTAGGAAGATGCCCTTGAACCTGGAGATTTGGGACCCATGGGATGGGTACCACGCAGTATTACTTTAAAGCGTCTGCGTTTGCTCACCCAACCTCACCAAACCTCTCAGCCCCAAGAGTGTCCACCCTTATGTCTCAATCAGCTGCAGGTCTAGATATGGTCAATCCAGGTGGCATCACAGCCCCTGAACGAATTTTGTAAGAATTTCTCTCTCTTTCACTGTCTTTGTTTCAAGGGTTTTTAAAATTAATTGAGTTTTATAATGGGGTTTAGCTGCTTTTCACTGCTGTGTTTATGCAGCTTTACACCCACTTGACTCACTTACAGAGAGATATCAATACATAGGTTTTAAGATTCTTACTAGTCAGATATATTCTTGGGCGGTGAATAGGGGGTGTTGAGTCCAGTTCCCTGAGCAAGGAGTAGGTCTTGTCTATTACATATTGGGTTTATGGAACGGTATCTGAGCTAATTTGAAATCCTTGTTTTATGCATCACCCCACCTCACCTTTCCCGTTAGGCAGCCATAGTGTGTTTTCTAACCGTGTGACTCTGTTCTGTTTTGTAATTCAGTTCAAGGGTAGCGGTTTTTACATTCCCTCTATAAGTGATATCTTATGATAAGTGTCTTTTTCTGTGTGACTTATTTCACTTAGAATCGTCGTACCTAAATCCACTCATCATGCTGCTACTAGCCTTATGACGTTGATTTCTTGGCTGAGTGATGTTCCATTGTACATAAGGACCACAACTTCTTTATCCATTTTTCTCTTTCCTGGGATATTTAAGGTGTAACGAAGTGGAGGTTCTTGTCAAGAGAGCAGCCCTAAACTTTGGGGTGCTTGTGTCTTGCTGATTTTTAGTTTTCCCAATTTATACGCCCATGAGTGGAAGTGCCCTATGCTCTCTAAGCTGAGTTTTGTAAATGTTTCAGGACACACCGTACACTTCTCCAGAGTGGCTGTTGGCAATTTACATCCCGCCCATCAGCGTAGCAAGGCTCCCGTTTCTCCGTGGCCTGTCCTGCATTTCTGGTTTTGACACTTTATTCAGCATGGCCCTTTTGACCGATGGGAAGCGAGACTTCTTTGTAGCGCTGATTTGCCTTTCCAGGTTGCTTGGTTGGCCAAAAAGGGCGTATGCGTTTTTTCCTGAATATATTCAGGAAAAAACGCATACGCCCTTTTTGGCCAAGGGCATCATTGTCGAGGTTTTGCCGCTTTTCCTGTGCTTTAAAGGCGATTCGAATCTGCCTCCTGTAATCTGTTTCCTGCAATTCTGCCTTGCTTTCAAATCCTCTTTGTTGCCTTCCCTCAATATATTTGTAGACGAGAGTTATCATTTATAAGTCTGCAGGTTTGTGAATTGCAGTGCCCCTGAGCTCCATATTTCAACTCGCTCTCTTGGGAGCTGGCCGCAAAAGCGCAGGATTGCTTTAGGCCCTATTCTGCTTCCGGGCGGCAGACTGAGCTTGTGGTTAATTCTTCTTCCTGATGGGAAAATAGAGTGACCTGTGCCTGTCCCAACACCTAGAGCTAGTCTCTCATTGGTTCCCCCTCTTCCCGTTCATCCTCAGGACAAATTGCAACCTGTATGGAACAGGAGGTTAAAGGTGCTGATTCTCCAAGGAGGGAGATTGCTAGTAAAGCGGCTGGAATGGCGAACCCGAGCACAAGGAGATGAGAAATGAGGTGCGTTTTAGAAACCTTTCCTGATCACTCGGTGGACCATCTTCTGGGTTTCTCATGCATGTTTTCGATGTAGGAAGATGCCCTTGAACCTGGAGATTTGGGACCCATGGGATGGGTACCACGCAGTATTACTTTAAAGCGTCTGCGTTTGCTCACCCAACCTCACCAAACCTCTCAGCCCCAAGAGTGTCCACCCTTATGTCTCAATCAGCTGCAGGTCTAGATATGGTCAATCCAGGTGGCATCACAGCCCCTGAACGAATTTTGTAAGAATTTCTCTCTCTTTCACTGTCTTTGTTTCAAGGGTTTTTAAAATTAATTGAGTTTTATAATGGGGTTTAGCTGCTTTTCACTGCTGTGTTTATGCAGCTTTACACCCACTTGACTCACTTACAGAGAGATATCAATACATAGGTTTTAAGATTCTTACTAGTCAGATATATTCTTGGGCGGTGAATAGGGGGTGTTGAGTCCAGTTCCCTGAGCAAGGAGTAGGTCTTGTCTATTACATATTGGGTTTATGGAACGGTATCTGAGCTAATTTGAAATCCTTGTTTTATGCATCACCCCACCTCACCTTTCCCGTTAGGCAGCCATAGTGTGTTTTCTAACCGTGTGACTCTGTTCTGTTTTGTAATTCAGTTCAAGGGTAGCGGTTTTTACATTCCCTCTATAAGTGATATCTTATGATAAGTGTCTTTTTCTGTGTGACTTTTTGACTTAGAATCGTCGTACCTAAATCCACTCATCATGCTGCTACTAGCCTTATGACGTTGATTTCATGGCTGAGTGATGTTCCATTGTACATAAGGACCACAACTTCTTTATCCATTTTTCTCTTTCCTGGGATATTTAAGGTGTAACGAAGTGGAGGTTCTTGTCAACAGATCAGCCCTAAACTTTGGGGTGCTTGTGTCTTGCTGATTTTTAGTTTTCCCAATTTATACGCCCATGAGTGGAAGTGCCCTATGCTCTCTAAGCTGAGTTTTGTAAATGTTTCAGGACACACCGTACACTTCTCCAGAGTGGCTGTTGGCAATTTACATCCCGCCCATCAGCGTAGCAAGGCTCCCGTTTCTCCGTGGCCTGTCCTGCATTTCTGGTTTTGACACTTTATTCAGCATGGCCCTTTTGACCGATGGGAAGCGAGACTTCTTTGTAGCGCTGATTTGCCTTTCCAGGTTGCTTGGTTGGCCAAAAAGGGCGGATTCGTTTTTTCCTGAATATATTCAGGAAAAAACGCATACGCCCTTTTTGGCCAAGGGCATCATTGTCGAGGTTTTGCCGCTTTTCCTGTGCTTTAAAGGCGATTCGAATCTGCCTCCTGTAATCTGTTTCCTGCAATTCTGCCTTGCTTTCAAATCCTCTTTGTTGCCTTCCCTCAATATATTTGTAGACGAGAGTTATCATTTATAAGTCTGCAGGTTTGTGAATTGCAGTGCCCCTGAGCTCCATATTTCAACTCGCTCTCTTGGGAGCTGGCCGCAAAAGCGCAGGATTGCTTTAGGCCCTATTCTGCTTCCGGGCGGCAGACTGAGCTTGTGGTTAATTCTTCTTCCTGATGGGAAAATAGAGTGACCTGTGCCTGTCCCAACACCTAGAGCTAGTCTCTCATTGGTTCCCCCTCTTCCCGTTCATCCTCAGGACAAATTGCAACCTGTATGGAACAGGAGGTTAAAGGTGCTGATTCTCCAAGGAGGGAGATTGCTAGTAAAGCGGCTGGAATGGCGAACCCGAGCACAAGGAGATGAGAAATGAGGTGCGTTTTAGAAACCATTCCTGATCACTCGGTGGACCATCTTCTGGGTTTCTCATGCATGTTTTCGATGTAGGAAGATGCCCTTGAACCTGGAGATTTGGGACCCATGGGATGGGTACCACGCAGTATTACTTTAAAGCGTCTGCGTTTGCTCACCCAACCTCACCAAACCTCTCAGCCCCAAGAGTGTCCACCCTTATGTCTCAATCAGCTGCAGGTCTAGATATGGTCAATCCAGGTGGCATCACAGCCCCTGAACGAATTTTGTAAGAATTTCTCTCTCTTTCACTGTCTTTGTTTCAAGGGTTTTTAAAATTAATTGAGTTTTATAATGGGGTTTAGCTGCTTTTCACTGCTGTGTTTATGCAGCTTTACACCCACTTGACTCACTTACAGAGAGATATCAATACATAGGTTTTAAGATTCTTACTAGTCAGATATATTCTTGGGCGGTGAATAGGGGGTGTTGAGTCCAGTTCCCTGAGCAAGGAGTAGGTCTTGTCTATTACGTATTGGGTTTATGGAACGGTATCTGAGCTAATTTGAAATCCTTGTTTTATGCATCACCCCACCTCACCTTTCCCGTTAGGCAGCCATAGTGTGTTTTCTAACCGTGTGACTCTGTTCTGTTTTGTAATTCAGTTCAAGGGTAGCGGTTTTTACATTCCCTCTATAAGTGATATCTTATGATAAGTGTCTTTTTCTGTGTGACTTATTTCACTTAGAATCGTCGTACCTAAATCCACTCATCATGCTGCTACTAGCCTTATGACGTTGATTTCATGGCTGAGTGATGTTCCATTGTACATAAGGACCACAACTTCTTTATCCATTTTTCTCTTTCCTGGGATATTTAAGGTGTAACGAAGTGGAGGTTCTTGTCAACAGATCAGCCCTAAACTTTGGGGTGCTTGTGTCTTGCTGATTTTTAGTTTTCCCAATTTATACGCCCATGAGTGGAAGTGCCCTATGCTCTCTAAGCTGAGTTTTGTAAATGTTTCAGGACACACCGTACACTTCTCCAGAGTGGCTGTTGGCAATTTACATCCCGCCCATCAGCGTAGCAAGGCTCCCGTTTCTCCGTGGCCTGTCCTGCATTTCTGGTTTTGACACTTTATTCAGCATGGCCCTTTTGACCGATGGGAAGCGAGACTTCTTTGTAGCGCTGATTTGACTTTCCAGGTTGCTTGGTTGGCCCAAAAGGGCGTATGCGTTTTTTCCTGAATATATTCAGGAAAAAACGCATACGCCCTTTATGGCCAAGGGCATCATTGTCGAGGTTTTGCCGCTTTTCCTGTGCTTTAAAGGCGATTCGAATCTGCCTCCTGAAATCTGTTTCCTGCAATTCTGCCTTGCTTTCAAATCCTCTTTGTTGCCTTCCCTCAATATATTTGTAGACGAGAGTTATCATTTATAAGTCTGCAGGTTTGTGAATTGCAGTGCCCCTGAGCTCCATATTTCAACTCGCTCTCTTGGGAGCTGGCCGCAAAAGCGCAGGATTGCTTTAGGCCCTATTCTGCTTCCGGGCGGCAGACTGAGCTTGTGGTTAATTCTTCTTCCTGATGGGAAAATAGAGTGACCTGTGCCTGTCCCAACACCTAGAGCTAGTCTCTCATTGGTTCCCCCTCTTCCCGTTCATCCTCAGGACAAATTGCAACCTGTATGGAACAGGAGGTTAAAGGTGCTGTTTCTCCAAGGAGGGAGATTGCTAGTAAAGCGGCTGGAATGGCGAACCCGAGCACAAGGAGATGAGAAATGAGGTGCGTTTTAGAAACCTTTCCTGATCACTCGGTGGACCATCTTCTGGGTTTCTCATGCATGTTTTCGATGTAGGAAGATGCCCTTGAACCTGGAGATTTGGGACCCATGGGATGGGTACCACGCAGTATTACTTTAAAGCGTCTGCGTTTGCTCACCCAACCTCACCAAACCTCTCAGCCCCAAGAGTGTCCACCCTTATGTCTCAATCAGCTGCAGGTCTAGATATGGTCAATCCAGGTGGCATCACAGCCCCTGAACGAATTTTGTAAGAATTTCTCTCTCTTTCACTGTCTTTGTTTCAAGGGTTTTTAAAATTAATTGAGTTTTATAATGGGGTTTAGCTGCTTTTCACTGCTGTGTTTATGCAGCTTTACACCCACTTGACTCACTTACAGAGAGATATCAATACATAGGTTTTAAGATTCTTACTAGTCAGATATATTCTTGGGCGGTGAATAGGGGGTGTTGAGTCCAGTTCCCTGAGCAAGGAGTAGGTCTTGTCTATTACGTATTGGGTTTATGGAACGGTATCTGAGCTAATTTGAAACCCTTGTTTTATGCATCACCCCACCTCACCTTTCCCGTTAGGCAGCCATAGTGTGTTTCTAACCGTGTGACTCTGTTCTGTTTTGTAATTCAGTTCAAGGGTAGCGGTTTTTACATTCCCTCTATAAGTGATATCTTATGATAAGTGTCTTTTTCTGTGTGACTTATTTGACTTAGAATCGTCGTACCTAAATCCACTCATCATGCTGCTACTAGCCTTATGACGTTGATTTCATGGCTGAGTGATGTTCCATTGTACATAAGGACCACAACTTCTTTATCCATTTTTCTCTTTCCTGGGATATTTAAGGTGTAACGAAGTGGAGGTTCTTGTCAACAGATCAGCCCTAAACTTTGGGGTGCTTGTGTCTTGCTGATTTTTAGTTTTCCCAATTTATACGCCCATGAGTGGAAGTGCCCTATGCTCTCTAAGCTGAGTTTTGTAAATGTTTCAGGACACACCGTACACTTCTCCAGAGTGGCTGTTGGCAATTTACATCCCGCCCATCAGCGTAGCAAGGCTCCCGTTTCTCCGTGGCCTGTCCTGCATTTCTGGTTTTGACACTTTATTCAGCATGGCCCTTTTGACCGATGGGAAGCGAGACTTCTTTGTAGCGCTGATTTGACTTTCCAGGTTGCTTGGTTGGCCCAAAAGGGCGTATGCGTTTTTTCCTGAATATATTCAGGAAAAAACGCATACGCCCTTTATGGCCAAGGGCATCATTGTCGAGGTTTTGCCGCTTTTCCTGTGCTTTAAAGGCGATTCGAATCTGCCTCCTGAAATCTGTTTCCTGCAATTCTGCCTTGCTTTCAAATCCTCTTTGTTGCCTTCCCTCAATATATTTGTAGACGAGAGTTATCATTTATAAGTCTGCAGGTTTGTGAATTGCAGTGCCCCTGAGCTCCATATTTCAACTCGCTCTCTTGGGAGCTGGCCGCAAAAGCGCAGGATTGCTTTAGGCCCTATTCTGCTTCCGGGCGGCAGACTGAGCTTGTGGTTAATTCTTCTTCCTGATGGGAAAATAGAGTGACCTGTGCCTGTCCCAACACCTAGAGCTAGTCTCTCATTGGTTCCCCCTCTTCCCGTTCATCCTCAGGACAAATTGCAACCTGTATGGAACAGGAGGTTAAAGGTGCTGTTTCTCCAAGGAGGGAGATTGCTAGTAAAGCGGCTGGAATGGCGAACCCGAGCACAAGGAGATGAGAAATGAGGTGCGTTTTAGAAACCTTTCCTGATCACTCGGTGGACCATCTTCTGGGTTTCTCATGCATGTTTTCGATGTAGGAAGATGCCCTTGAACCTGGAGATTTGGGACCCATGGGATGGGTACCACGCAGTATTACTTTAAAGCGTCTGCGTTTGCTCACCCAACCTCACCAAACCTCTCAGCCCCAAGAGTGTCCACCCTTATGTCTCAATCAGCTGCAGGTCTAGATATGGTCAATCCAGGTGGCATCACAGCCCCTGAACGAATTTTGTAAGAATTTCTCTCTCTTTCACTGTCTTTGTTTCAAGGGTTTTTAAAATTAATTGAGTTTTATAATGGGGTTTAGCTGCTTTTCACTGCTGTGTTTATGCAGCTTTACACCCACTTGACTCACTTACAGAGAGATATCAATACATAGGTTTTAAGATTCTTACTAGTCAGATATATTCTTGGGCGGTGAATAGGGGGTGTTGAGTCCAGTTCCCTGAGCAAGGAGTAGGTCTTGTCTATTACGTATTGGGTTTATGGAACGGTATCTGAGCTAATTTGAAACCCTTGTTTTATGCATCACCCCACCTCACCTTTCCCGTTAGGCAGCCATAGTGTGTTTCTAACCGTGTGACTCTGTTCTGTTTTGTAATTCAGTTCAAGGGTAGCGGTTTTTACATTCCCTCTATAAGTGATATCTTATGATAAGTGTCTTTTTCTGTGTGACTTATTTGACTTAGAATCGTCGTACCTAAATCCACTCATCATGCTGCTACTAGCCTTATGACGTTGATTTCATGGCTGAGTGATGTTCCATTGTACATAAGGACCACAACTTCTTTATCCATTTTTCTCTTTCCTGGGATATTTAAGGTGTAACGAAGTGGAGGTTCTTGTCAACAGATCAGCCCTAAACTTTGGGGTGCTTGTGTCTTGCTGATTTTTAGTTTTCCCAATTTATACGCCCATGAGTGGAAGTGCCCTATGCTCTCTAAGCTGAGTTTTGTAAATGTTTCAGGACACACCGTACACTTCTCCAGAGTGGCTGTTGGCAATTTACATCCCGCCCATCAGCGTAGCAAGGCTCCCGTTTCTCCGTGGCCTGTCCTGCATTTCTGGTTTTGACACTTTATTCAGCATGGCCCTTTTGACCGATGGGAAGCGAGACTTCTTTGTAGCGCTGATTTGCCTTTCCAGGTTGCTTGGTTGGCCCAAAAGGGCGGATGCGTTTTTTCCTGAATATATTCAGGAAAAAACGCATACGCCCTTTTTGGCCAAGGGCATCATTGTCGAGGTTTTGCCGCTTTTCCTGTGCTTTAAAGGCGATTCGAATCTGCCTCCTGAAATCTGTTTCCTGCAATTCTGCCTTGCTTTCAAATCCTCTTTGTTGCCTTCCCTCAATATATTTGTAGACGAGAGTTATCATTTATAAGTCTGCAGGTTTGTGAATTGCAGTGCCCCTGAGCTCCATATTTCAACTCGCTCTCTTGGGAGCTGGCCGCAAAAGCGCAGGATTGCTTTAGGCCCTATTCTGCTTCCGGGCGGCAGACTGAGCTTGTGGTTAATTCTTCTTCCTGATGGGAAAATAGAGTGACCTGTGCCTGTCCCAACACCTAGAGCTAGTCTCTCATTGGTTCCCCCTCTTCCCGTTCATCCTCTGGACAAATTGCCACCTGTATGGAACAGGAGGTTAAAGGTGCTGATTCTCCAAGGAGGGAGATTGCTAGTAAAGCGGCTGGAATGGCGAACCCGAGCACAAGGAGATGAGAAATGAGGTGCGTTTTAGAAACCTTTCCTGATCACTCGGTGGACCATCTTCTGGGTTTCTCATGCATGTTTTCGATGTAGGAAGATGCCCTTGAACCTGGAGATTTGGGACCCATGGGATGGGTACCACGCAGTATTACTTTAAAGCGTCTGCGTTTGCTCACCCAACCTCACCAAACCTCTCAGCCCCAAGAGTGTCCACCCTTATGTCTCAATCAGCTGCAGGTCTAGGTATGGTCAATCCAGGTGGCATCACAGCCCCTGAACGAATTTTGTAAGAATTTCTCTCTCTTTCACTGTCTTTGTTTCAAGGGTTTTTAAAATTAATTGAGTTTTATAATGGGGTTTTGCTGCTTTTCACTGCTGTGTTTATGCAGCTTTACACCCACTTGACTCACTTACAGAGAGATATCAATACATAGGTTTTAAGATTCTTACTAGTCAGATATATTCTTGGGCGGTGAATAGGGGGTGTTGAGTCCAGTTCCCTGAGCAAGGAGTAGGTCTTGTCTATTACATATTGGGTTTATGGAACGGTATCTGAGCTAATTTGAAATCCTTGTTTTATGCATCACCCCACCTCACCTTTCCCGTTAGGCAGCCATAGTGTGTTTTCTAACCGTGTGACTCTGTTCTGTTTTGTAATTCAGTTCAAGGGTAGCGGTTTTTACATTCCCTCTATAAATGATATCTTATGATAAGTGTCTTTTTCTGTGTGACTTTTTGACTTAGAATCGTCGTACCTAAATCCACTCATCTTGCTGCTACTAGCCTTATGACGTTGATTTCAAGGCTGAGTGATGTTCCATTGTACATAAGGACCACAACTTCTTTATCCATTTTTCTCTTTCCTGGGATATTTAAGGTGTAACGAAGTGGAGGTTCTTGTCAACAGATCAGCCCTAAACTTTGGGGTGCTTGTGTCTTGCTGATTTTTAGTTTTCCCAATTTATACGCCCATGAGTGGAAGTGCCCTATGCTCTCTAAGCTGAGTTTTGTAAATGTTTCAGGACACACCGTACACTTCTCCAGAGTGGCTGTTGGCAATTTCCATCCCGCCCATCAGCGTAGCAAGGCTCCCGTTTCTCCGTGGCCTGTCCTGCATTTCTGGTTTTGACACTTTATTCAGCATGGCCCTTTTGACCGATGGGAAGCGAGACTTCTTTGTAGCGCTGATTTGCCTTTCCAGGTTGCTTGGTTGGCCAAAAAGGGCGGATGCGTTTTTTCCTGAATATATTCAGGAAAAAACGCATACGCCCTTTTTGGCCAAGGGCATCATTGTCGAGGTTTTGCCGCTTTTCCTGTGCTTTAAAGGCGATTCGAATCTGCCTCCTGAAATCTGTTTCCTGCAATTCTGCCTTGCTTTCAAATCCTCTTTGTTGCCTTCCCTCAATATATTTGTAGACGAGAGTTATCATTTATAAGTCTGCAGGTTTGTGAATTGCAGTGCCCCTGAGCTCCATATTTCAACTCGCTCTCTTGGGAGCTGGCCGCAAAAGCGCAGGATTGCTTTAGGCCCTATTCTGCTTCCGGGCGGCAGACTGAGCTTGTGGTTAATTCTTCTTCCTGATGGGAAAATAGAGTGACCTGTGCCTGTCCCAACACCTAGAGCTAGTCTCTCATTGGTTCCCCCTCTTCCCGTTCATCCTCAGGACAAATTGCAACCTGTATGGAACAGGAGGTTAAAGGTGCTGTTTCTCCAAGGAGGGAGATTGCTAGTAAAGCGGCTGGAATGGCGAACCCGAGCACAAGGAGATGAGAAATGAGGTGCGTTTTAGAAACCTTTCCTGATCACTCGGTGGACCATCTTCTGTGTTTCTCATGCATGTTTTCGATGTAGGAAGATGCCCTTGAACCTGGAGATTTGGGACCCATGGGATGGGTACCACGCAGTATTACTTTAAAGCGTCTGCGTTTGCTCACCCAACCTCACCAAACCTCTCAGCCCCAAGAGTGTCCACCCTTATGTCTCAATCAGCTGCAGGTCTAGATATGGTCAATCCAGGTGGCATCACAGCCCCTGAACGAATTTTGTAAGAATTTCTCTCTCTTTCACTGTCTTTGTTTCAAGGGTTTTTAAAATTAATTGAGTTTTATAATGGGGTTTTGCTGCTTTTCACTGCTGTGTTTATGCAGCTTTACACCCACTTGACTCACTTACAGAGAGATATCAATACATAGGTTTTAAGATTCTTACTAGTCAGATATATTCTTGGGCGGTGAATAGGGGGTGTTGAGTCCAGTTCCCTGAGCAAGGAGTAGGTCTTGTCTATTACATATTGGGTTTATGGAACGGTATCTGAGCTAATTTGAAATCCTTGTTTTATGCATCACCCCACCTCACCTTTCCCGTTAGGCAGCCATAGTGTGTTTTCTAACCGTGTGACTCTGTTCTGTTTTGTAATTCAGTTCAAGGGTAGCGGTTTTTACATTCCCTCTATAAGTGATATCTTATGATAAGTGTCTTTTTCTGTGTGACTTATTTGACTTAGAATCGTCGTACCTAAATCCACTCATCATGCTGCTACTAGCCTTATGACGTTGATTTCATGGCTGAGTGATGTTCCATTGTACATAAGGACCACAACTTCTTTATCCATTTTTCTCTTTCCTGGGATATTTAAGGTGTAACGAAGTGGAGGTTCTTGTCAACAGAGCAGCCCTAAACTTTGGGGTGCTTGTGTCTTGCTGATTTTTAGTTTTCCCAATTTATACGCCCATGAGTGGAAGTGCCCTATGCTCTCTAAGCTGAGTTTTGTAAATGTTTCAGGACACACCGTACACTTCTCCAGAGTGGCTGTTGGCAATTTACATCCCGCCCATCAGCGTAGCAAGGCTCCCGTTTCTCCGTGGCCTGTCCTGCATTTCTGGTTTTGACACTTTATTCAGCATGGCCCTTTTGACCGATGGGAAGCGAGACTTCTTTGTAGCGCTGATTTGCCTTTCCAGGTTGCTTGGTTGGCCAAAAAGGGCGTATGCGTTTTTTCCTGAATATATTCAGGAAAAAACGCATACGCCCTTTTTGGCCAAGGGCATCATTGTCGAGGTTTTGCCGCTTTTCCTGTGCTTTAAAGGCGATTCGAATCTGCCTCCTGAAATCTGTTTCCTGCAATTCTGCCTTGCTTTCAAATCCTCTTTGTTGCCTTCCCTCAATATATTTGTAGACGAGAGTTATCATTTATAAGTCTGCAGGTTTGTGAATTGCAGTGCCCCTGAGCTCCATATTTCAACTCGCTCTCTTGGGAGCTGGCCGCAAAAGCGCAGGATTGCTTTAGGCCCTATTCTGCTTCCGGGCGGCAGACTGAGCTTGTGGTTAATTCTTCTTCCTGATGGGAAAATAGAGTGACCTGTGCCTGTCCCAACACCTAGAGCTAGTCTCTCATTGGTTCCCCCTCTTCCCGTTCATCCTCTGGACAAATTGCCACCTGTATGGAACAGGAGGTTAAAGGTGCTGATTCTCCAAGGAGGGAGATTGCTAGTAAAGCGGCTGGAATGGCGAACCCGAGCACAAGGAGATGAGAAATGAGGTGCGTTTTAGAAACCTTTCCTGATCACTCGGTGGACCATCTTCTGGGTTTCTCATGCATGTTTTCGATGTAGGAAGATGCCCTTGAACCTGGAGATTTGGGACCCATGGGATGGGTACCACGCAGTATTACTTTAAAGCGTCTGCGTTTGCTCACCCAACCTCACCAAACCTCTCAGCCCCAAGAGTGTCCACCCTTATGTCTCAATCAGCTGCAGGTCTAGGTATGGTCAATCCAGGTGGCATCACAGCCCCTGAACGAATTTTGTAAGAATTTCTCTCTCTTTCACTGTCTTTGTTTCAAGGGTTTTTAAAATTAATTGAGTTTTATAATGGGGTTTTGCTGCTTTTCACTGCTGTGTTTATGCAGCTTTACACCCACTTGACTCACTTACAGAGAGATATCAATACATAGGTTTTAAGATTCTTACTAGTCAGATATATTCTTGGGCGGTGAATAGGGGGTGTTGAGTCCAGTTCCCTGAGCAAGGAGTAGGTCTTGTCTATTACATATTGGGTTTATGGAACGGTATCTGAGCTAATTTGAAATCCTTGTTTTATGCATCACCCCACCTCACCTTTCCCGTTAGGCAGCCATAGTGTGTTTTCTAACCGTGTGACTCTGTTCTGTTTTGTAATTCAGTTCAAGGGTAGCGGTTTTTACATTCCCTCTATAAATGATATCTTATGATAAGTGTCTTTTTCTGTGTGACTTTTTGACTTAGAATCGTCGTACCTAAATCCACTCATCTTGCTGCTACTAGCCTTATGACGTTGATTTCAAGGCTGAGTGATGTTCCATTGTACATAAGGACCACAACTTCTTTATCCATTTTTCTCTTTCCTGGGATATTTAAGGTGTAACGAAGTGGAGGTTCTTGTCAACAGATCAGCCCTAAACTTTGGGGTGCTTGTGTCTTGCTGATTTTTAGTTTTCCCAATTTATACGCCCATGAGTGGAAGTGCCCTATGCTCTCTAAGCTGAGTTTTGTAAATGTTTCAGGACACACCGTACACTTCTCCAGAGTGGCTGTTGGCAATTTCCATCCCGCCCATCAGCGTAGCAAGGCTCCCGTTTCTCCGTGGCCTGTCCTGCATTTCTGGTTTTGACACTTTATTCAGCATGGCCCTTTTGACCGATGGGAAGCGAGACTTCTTTGTAGCGCTGATTTGCCTTTCCAGGTTGCTTGGTTGGCCAAAAAGGGCGGATGCGTTTTTTCCTGAATATATTCAGGAAAAAACGCATACGCCCTTTTTGGCCAAGGGCATCATTGTCGAGGTTTTGCCGCTTTTCCTGTGCTTTAAAGGCGATTCGAATCTGCCTCCTGAAATCTGTTTCCTGCAATTCTGCCTTGCTTTCAAATCCTCTTTGTTGCCTTCCCTCAATATATTTGTAGACGAGAGTTATCATTTATAAGTCTGCAGGTTTGTGAATTGCAGTGCCCCTGAGCTCCATATTTCAACTCGCTCTCTTGGGAGCTGGCCGCAAAAGCGCAGGATTGCTTTAGGCCCTATTCTGCTTCCGGGCGGCAGACTGAGCTTGTGGTTAATTCTTCTTCCTGATGGGAAAATAGAGTGACCTGTGCCTGTCCCAACACCTAGAGCTAGTCTCTCATTGGTTCCCCCTCTTCCCGTTCATCCTCAGGACAAATTGCAACCTGTATGGAACAGGAGGTTAAAGGTGCTGTTTCTCCAAGGAGGGAGATTGCTAGTAAAGCGGCTGGAATGGCGAACCCGAGCACAAGGAGATGAGAAATGAGGTGCGTTTTAGAAACCTTTCCTGATCACTCGGTGGACCATCTTCTGTGTTTCTCATGCATGTTTTCGATGTAGGAAGATGCCCTTGAACCTGGAGATTTGGGACCCATGGGATGGGTACCACGCAGTATTACTTTAAAGCGTCTGCGTTTGCTCACCCAACCTCACCAAACCTCTCAGCCCCAAGAGTGTCCACCCTTATGTCTCAATCAGCTGCAGGTCTAGATATGGTCAATCCAGGTGGCATCACAGCCCCTGAACGAATTTTGTAAGAATTTCTCTCTCTTTCACTGTCTTTGTTTCAAGGGTTTTTAAAATTAATTGAGTTTTATAATGGGGTTTTGCTGCTTTTCACTGCTGTGTTTATGCAGCTTTACACCCACTTGACTCACTTACAGAGAGATATCAATACATAGGTTTTAAGATTCTTACTAGTCAGATATATTCTTGGGCGGTGAATAGGGGGTGTTGAGTCCAGTTCCCTGAGCAAGGAGTAGGTCTTGTCTATTACATATTGGGTTTATGGAACGGTATCTGAGCTAATTTGAAATCCTTGTTTTATGCATCACCCCACCTCACCTTTCCCGTTAGGCAGCCATAGTGTGTTTTCTAACCGTGTGACTCTGTTCTGTTTTGTAATTCAGTTCAAGGGTAGCGGTTTTTACATTCCCTCTATAAGTGATATCTTATGATAAGTGTCTTTTTCTGTGTGACTTATTTGACTTAGAATCGTCGTACCTAAATCCACTCATCATGCTGCTACTAGCCTTATGACGTTGATTTCATGGCTGAGTGATGTTCCATTGTACATAAGGACCACAACTTCTTTATCCATTTTTCTCTTTCCTGGGATATTTAAGGTGTAACGAAGTGGAGGTTCTTGTCAACAGAGCAGCCCTAAACTTTGGGGTGCTTGTGTCTTGCTGATTTTTAGTTTTCCCAATTTATACGCCCATGAGTGGAAGTGCCCTATGCTCTCTAAGCTGAGTTTTGTAAATGTTTCAGGACACACCGTACACTTCTCCAGAGTGGCTGTTGGCAATTTACATCCCGCCCATCAGCGTAGCAAGGCTCCCGTTTCTCCGTGGCCTGTCCTGCATTTCTGGTTTTGACACTTTATTCAGCATGGCCCTTTTGACCGATGGGAAGCGAGACTTCTTTGTAGCGCTGATTTGCCTTTCCAGGTTGCTTGGTTGGCCAAAAAGGGCGTATGCGTTTTTTCCTGAATATATTCAGGAAAAAACGCATACGCCCTTTTTGGCCAAGGGCATCATTGTCGAGGTTTTGCCGCTTTTCCTGTGCTTTAAAGGCGATTCGAATCTGCCTCCTGAAATCTGTTTCCTGCAATTCTGCCTTGCTTTCAAATCCTCTTTGTTGCCTTCCCTCAATATATTTGTAGACGAGAGTTATCATTTATAAGTCTGCAGGTTTGTGAATTGCAGTGCCCCTGAGCTCCATATTTCAACTCGCTCTCTTGGGAGCTGGCCGCAAAAGCGCAGGATTGCTTTAGGCCCTATTCTGCTTCCGGGCGGCAGACTGAGCTTGTGGTTAATTCTTCTTCCTGATGGGAAAATAGAGTGACCTGTGCGTGTCCCAACACCTAGAGCTAGTCTCTCATTGGTTCACCCTCTTCCCGTTCATCCTCAGGACAAATTGCAACCTGTATGGAACAGGAGGTTAAAGGTGCTGATTCTCCAAGGAGGGAGATTGCTAGTAAAGCGGCTGGAATGGCGAACCCGAGCACAAGGAGATGAGAAATGAGGTGCGTTTTAGAAACCTTTCCCGATCACTCGGTGGACCATTTTCTGGGTTTCTCATGCATGTTTTCGATGTAGGAAGATGCCCTTGAACCTGGAGATTTGGGACCCATGGGATGGGTACCACGCAGTATTACTTTAAAGCGTCTGCGTTTGCTCACCCAACCTCACCAAACCTCTCAGCCCCAAGAGTGTCCACCCTTATGTCTCAATCAGCTGCAGGTCTAGATATGGTCAATCCAGGTGGCATCACAGCCCCTGAACGAATTTTGTAAGAATTTCTCTCTCTTTCACTGTCTTTGTTTCAAGGGTTTTTAAAATTAATTGAGTTTTATAATGGGGTTTAGCTGCTTTTCACTGCTGTGTTTATGCAGCTTTACACCCACTTGACTCACTTACAGAGAGATATCAATACATAGGTTTTAAGATTCTTACTAGTCAGATATATTCTTGGGCGGTGAATAGGGGGTGTTGAGTCCAGTTCCCTGAGCAAGGAGTAGGTCTTGTCTATTACATATTGGGTTTATGGAACGGTATCTGAGCTAATTTGAAATCCTTGTTTTATGCATCACCCCACCTCACCTTTCCCGTTAGGCAGCCATAGTGTGTTTTCTAACCGTGTGACTCTGTTCTGTTTTGTAATTCAGTTCAAGGGTAGCGGTTTTTACATTCCCTCTATAAGTGATATCTTATGATAAGTGTCTTTTTCTGTGTGACTTTTTGACTTAGAATCGTCGTACCTAAATCCACTCATCATGCTGCTACTAGCCTTATGACGTTGATTTCATGGCTGAGTGATGTTCCATTGTACATAAGGACCACAAATTCTTTATCCATTTTTCTCTTTCCTGGGATATTTAAGGTGTAACGAAGTGGAGGTTCTTGTCAAGAGAGCAGCCCTAAACTTTGGGGTGCTTGTGTCTTGCTGATTTTTAGTTTTCCCAATTTATACGCCCATGAGTGGAAGTGCCCTATGCTCTCTAAGCTGAGTTTTGTAAATGTTTCAGGACACACCGTACACTTCTCCAGAGTGGCTGTTGGCAATTTACATCCCGCCCATCAGCGTAGCAAGGCTCCCGTTTCTCCGTGGCCTGTCCTGCATTTCTGGTTTTGACACTTTATTCAGCATGGCCCTTTTGACCGATGGGAAGCGAGACTTCTTTGTAGCGCTGATTTGCCTTTCCAGGTTGCTTGGTTGGCCAAAAAGGGCGTATGCGTTTTTTCCTGAATATATTCAGGAAAAAACGCATACGCCCTTTTTGGCCAAGGGCATCATTGTCGAGGTTTTGCCGCTTTTCCTGTGCTTTAAAGGCGATTCGAATCTGCCTCCTGAAATCTGTTTCCTGCAATTCTGCCTTGCTTTCAAATCCTCTTTGTTGCCTTCCCTCAATATATTTGTAGACGAGAGTTATCATTTATAAGTCTGCAGGTTTGTGAATTGCAGTGCCCCTGAGCTCCATATTTCAACTCGCTCTCTTGGGAGCTGGCCGCAAAAGCGCAGGATTGCTTTAGGCCCTATTCTGCTTCCGGGCGGCAGACTGAGCTTGTGGTTAATTCTTCTTCCTGATGGGAAAATAGAGTGACCTGTGCCTGTCCCAACACCTAGAGCTAGTCTCTCATTGGTTCCCCCTCTTCCCGTTCATCCTCAGGACAAATTGCAACCTGTATGGAACAGGAGGTTAAAGGTGCTGTTTCTCCAAGGAGGGAGATTGCTAGTAAAGCGGCTGGAATGGCGAACCCGAGCAGAAGGAGATGAGAAATGAGGTGCGTTTTAGAAACCTTTCCTGATCACTCGGTGGACCATCTTCTGGGTTTCTCATGCATGTTTTCGATGTAGGAAGATGCCCTTGAACCTGGAGATTTGGGACCCATGGGATGGGTACCACGCAGTATTACTTTAAAGCGTCTGCGTTTGCTCACCCAACCTCACCAAACCTCTCAGCCCCAAGAGTGTCCATCCTTATGTCTCAATCAGCTGCAGGTCTAGATATGGTCAATCCAGGTGGCATCACAGCCCCTGAACGAATTTTGTAAGAATTTCTCTCTCTTTCACTGTCTTTGTTTCAAGGGTTTTTAAAATTAATTGAGTTTTATAATGGGGTTTAGCTGCTTTTCACTGCTGTGTTTATGCAGCTTTACACCCACTTGACTCACTTACAGAGAGATATCAATACATAGGTTTTAAGATTCTTACTAGTCAGATATATTCTTGGGCGGTGAATAGGGGGTGTTGAGTCCAGTTCCCTGAGCAAGGAGTAGGTCTTGTCTATTACATATTGGGTTTATGGAACGGTATCTGAGCTAATTTGAAATCCTTGTTTTATGCATCACCCCACCTCACCTTTCCCGTTAGGCAGCCATAGTGTGTTTTCTAACCGTGTGACTCTGTTCTGTTTTGTAATTCAGTTCAAGGGTAGCGGTTTTTACATTCCCTCTATAAGTGATATCTTATGATAAGTGTCTTTTTCTGTGTGACTTTTTGACTTAGAATCGTCGTACCTAAATCCACTCATCATGCTGCTACTAGCCTTATGACGTTGATTTCATGGCTGAGTGATGTTCCATTGTACATAAGGACCACAACTTCTTTATCCATTTTTCTCTTTCCTGGGATATTTAAGGTGTAACGAAGTGGAGGTTCTTGTCAAGAGAGCAGCCCTAAACTTTGGGGTGCTTGTGTCTTGCTGATTTTTAGTTTTCCCAATTTATACGCCCATGAGTGGAAGTGCCCTATGCTCTCTAAGCTGAGTTTTGTAAATGTTTCAGGACACACCGTACACTTCTCCAGAGTGGCTGTTGGCAATTTACATCCCGCCCATCAGCGTAGCAAGGCTCCCGTTTCTCCGTGGCCTGTCCTGCATTTCTGGTTTTGACACTTTATTCAGCATGGCCCTTTTGACCGATGGGAAGCGAGACTTCTTTGTAGCGCTGATTTGCCTTTCCAGGTTGCTTGGTTGGCCAAAAAGGGCGTATGCGTTTTTTCCTGAATATATTCAGGAAAAAACGCATACGCCCTTTTTGGCCAAGGGCATCATTGTCGAGGTTTTGCCGCTTTTCCTGTGCTTTAAAGGCGATTCGAATCTGCCTCCTGAAATCTGTTTCCTGCAATTCTGCCTTGCTTTCAAATCCTCTTTGTTGCCTTCCCTCAATATATTTGTAGACGAGAGTTATCATTTATAAGTCTGCAGGTTTGTGAATTGCAGTGCCCCTGAGCTCCATATTTCAACTCGCTCTCTTGGGAGCTGGCCGCAAAAGCGCAGGATTGCTTTAGGCCCTATTCTGCTTCCGGGTGGCAGACTGAGCTTGTGGTTAATTCTTCTTCCTGATGGGAAAATAGAGTGACCTGTGCCTGTCCCAACACCTAGAGCTAGTCTCTCATTGGTTCCCCCTCTTCCCGTTCATCCTCAGGACAAATTGCAACCTGTATGGAACAGGAGGTTAAAGGTGCTGATTCTCCAAGGAGGGAGATTGCTAGTAAAGCGGCTGGAATGGCGAACCCGAGCACAAGGAGATGAGAAATGAGGTGCGTTTTAGAAACCTTTCCCGATCACTCGGTGGACCATCTTCTGGGTTTCTCATACATGTTTTCGATGTAGGAAGATGCCCTTGAACCTGGAGATTTGGGACCCATGGGATGGGTACCACGCAGTATTACTTTAAAGCGTCTGCGTTTGCTCACCCAACCTCACCAAACCTCTCAGCCCCAAGAGTGTCCACCCTTATGTCTCAATCAGCTGCAGGTCTAGATATGGTCAATCCAGGTGGCATCACAGCCCCTGAACGAATTTTGTAAGAATTTCTCTCTCTTTCACTGTCTTTGTTTCACGGGTTTTTAAAATTAATTGAGTTTTATAATGGGGTTTAGCTGCTTTTCACTGCTGTGTTTATGCAGCTTTACACCCACTTGACTCACTTACAGAGAGATATCAATACATAGGTTTTAAGATTCTTACTAGTCAGATGTATTCTTGGGCGGTGAATAGGGGGTGTTGAGTCCAGTTCCCTGAGCAAGGAGTAGGTCTTGTCTATTACATATTGGGTTTATGGAACGGTATCTGAGCTAATTTGAAACACTTGTTTTATGCATCACCCCACCTCACCTTTCCCGTTAGGCAGCCATAGTGTGTTTTCTAACCGTGTGTCTCTGTTCTGTTTTGTAATTCAGTTCAAGTGTAGCGGTTTTTACATTCCCTCTATAAGTGATATCTTATGATAAGTGTCTTTTTCTGTGTGACTTATTTGACTTATAATCGTCGTACCTAAATCCACTCATCATGCTGCTACTAGCCTTATGACGTTGATTTCATGGCTGAGTGATGTTCCATTGTACATAAGGACCACAACTTCTTTATCCATTTTTCTCTTTCCTGGGATATTTAAGGTGTAACGAAGTGGAGGTTCTTGTCAACAGAGCAGCCCTAAACTTTGGGGTGCTTGTGTCTTGCTGATTATTAGTTTTCCCAATTTATACGCCCATGAGTGGAAGTGCCCTATGCTCTCTAAGCTGAGTTTTGTAAATGTTTCAGGACACACCGTACACTTCTCCAGAGTGGCTGTTGGCAATTTACATCCCGCCCATCAGCGTAGCAAGGCTCCCGTTTCTCCGTGGCCTGTCCTGCATTTCTGGTTTTGACACTTTATTCAGCATGGCCCTTTTGACCGATGGGAAGCGAGACTTCTTTGTAGCGCTGATTTGCCTTTCCAGGTTGCTTGGTTGGCCAAAAAGGGCGTATGCGTTTTTTCCTGAATATATTCAGGAAAAAACGCATACGCCCTTTTTGGCCAAGGGCATCATTGTCGAGGTTTTGCCGCTTTTCCTGTGCTTTAAAGGCGATTCGAATCTGCCTCCTGAAATCTGTTTCCTGCAAATCTGCCTTGCTTTCAAATCCTCTTTGTTGCCTTCCCTCAATATATTTGTAGACGAGAGTTATCATTTATAATTCTGCAGGTTTGTGAATTGCAGTGCCCCTGAGCTCCATATTTCAACTCGCTCTCTTGGGAGCTGGCCGCAAAAGCGCAGGATTGCTTTAGGCCCTATTCTGCTTCCGGGCGGCAGACTGAGCTTGTGGTTAATTCTTCTTCCTGATGGGAAAATAGAGTGACCTGTGCCTGTCCCAACACCTAGAGCTAGTCTCTCATTGGTTCCCCCGCTTCCCGTTCATCCTCAGGACAAATTGCAACCTGTATGGAACAGGAGGTTAAAGGTGCTGATTCTCCAAGGAGGGAGATTGCTAGTAAAGCGGCTGGAATGGCGAACCCGAGCACAAGGAGATGAGAAATGAGGTGCGTTTTAGAAACCTTTCCTGATCACTCGGTGGACCATCTTCTGGGTTTCTCATGCATGTTTTCGATGTAGGAAGATGCCCTTGAACCTGGAGATTTGGGACCCATGGGATGGGTACCACGCAGTATTACTTTAAAGCGTCTGCGTTTGCTCACCCAACCTCACCAAACCTCTCAGCCCCAAGAGTGTCCACCCTTATGTCTCAATCAGCTGCAGGTCTAGATATGGTCAATCCAGGTGGCATCACAGCCCCTGAACGAATTTTGTAAGAATTTCTCTCTCTTTCACTGTCTTTGTTTCAAGGGTTTTTAAAATTAATTGAGTTTTATAATGGGGTTTAGCTGCTTTTCACTGCTGTGTTTATGCAGCTTTACACCCACTTGACTCACTTACAGAGAGATATCAATACATAGGTTTTAAGATTCTTTCTAGTCAGATATATTCTTGGGCGGTGAATAGGGGGTGTTGAGTCCAGTTCCCTGAGCAAGGAGTAGGTCTTGTCTATTACATATTGGGTTCATGGAACGGTATCTGAGCTAATTTGAAACCCTTGTTTTATGCATCACCCCACCTCACCTTTCCCGTTAGGCAGCCATAGTGTGTTTTCTAACCGTGTGACTCTGTTCTGTTTTGTAATTCAGTTCAAGGGTAGCGGTTTTTACATTCCCTCTGTAAGTGATATCTTATGATAAGTGTCTTTTTCTGTGTGACTTATTTCACTTAGAATCGTCGTACCTAAATCCACTCATCATGCTGCTACTAGCCTTATGACGTTGATTTCATGGCTGAGTGATGTTCCATTGTACATAAGGACCACAACTTCTTTATCCATTTTTCTCTTTCCTGGGATATTTAAGGTGTAACGAAGTGGAGGTTCTTGTCAAGAGAGCAGCCCTAAACTTTGGGGTGCTTGTGTCTTGCTGATTTTTAGTTTTCCCAATTTATACGCCCATGAGTGGAAGTGCCCTATGCTCTCTAAGCTGAGTTTTGTAAATGTTTCAGGACACACCGTACACTTCTCCAGAGTGGCTGTTGGCAATTTACATCCCGCCCATCAGCGTAGCAAGGCTCCCGTTTCTCCGTGGCCTGTCCTGCATTTCTGGTTTTGACACTTTATTCAGCATGGCCCTTTTGACCGATGGGAAGCGAGACTTCTTTGTAGCGCTGATTTGCCTTTCCAGGTTGCTTGGTTGGCCAAAAAGGGCGTATGCGTTTTTTCCTGAATATATTCAGGAAAAAACGCATACGCCCTTTTTGGCCAAGGGCATCATTGTCGAGGTTTTGCCGCTTTTCCTGTGCTTTAAAGGCGATTCGAATCTGCCTCCTGAAATCTGTTTCCTTCAAATCTGCCTTGCTTTCAAATCCTCTTTGTTGCCTTCCCTCAATATATTTGTAGACGAGAGTTATCATTTATAAGTCTGCAGGTTTGTGAATTGCAGTGCCCCTGAGCTCCATATTTCAACTCGCTCTCTTGGGAGCTGGCCGCAAAAGCGCAGGATTGCTTTAGGACCTATTCTGCTTCCGGGCGGCAGACTGAGCTTGTGGTTAATTCTTCTTCCTGATTGGAAAATAGAGTGACCTGTGCCTGTCCCAACACCTAGAGCTAGTCTCTCATTGGTTCCCCCTCTTCCCGTTCATCCTCAGGACAAATTGCAACCTGTATGGAACAGGAGGTTAAAGGTGCTGATTCTCCAAGGAGGGAGATTGCTAGTAAAGCGGCTGGAATGGCGAACCCGAGCACAAGGAGATGAGAAATGAGGTGCGTTTTAGAAACCTTTCCTGATCACTCGGTGGACCATCTTCTGGGTTTCTCATGCATGTTTTCGATGTAGGAAGATGCCCTTGAACCTGGAGATTTGGGACCCATGGGATGGGTACCACGCAGTATTACTTTAAAGCGTCTGCGTTTGCTCACCCAACCTCACCAAACCTCTCAGCCCCAAGAGTGTCCACCCTTATGTCTCAATCAGCTGCAGGTCTAGATATGGTCAATCCAGGTGGCATCACAGCCCCTGAACGAATTTTGTAAGAATTTCTCTCTCTTTCACTGTCTTTGTTTCAAGGGTTTTTAAAATTAATTGAGTTTTATAATGGGGTTTAGCTGCTTTTCACTGCTGTGTTTATGCAGCTTTACACCCACTTGACTCACTTACAGAGAGATATCAATACATAGGTTTTAAGATTCTTACTAGTCAGATATATTCTTGGGCGGTGAATAGGGGGTGTTGAGTCCAGTTCCCTGAGCAAGGAGTAGGTCTTGTCTATTACATATTGGGTTTATGGAACGGTATCTGAGCTAATTTGAAATCCTTGTTTTATGCATCACCCCACCTCACCTTTCCCGTTAGGCAGCCATAGTGTGTTTTCTAACCGTGTGACTCTGTTCTGTTTTGTAATTCAGTTCAAGGGTAGCGGTTTTTACATTCCCTCTATAAGTGATATCTTATGATAAGTGTCTTTTTCTGTGTGACTTATTTCACTTAGAATCGTCGTACCTAAATCCACTCATCATGCTGCTACTAGCCTTATGACGTTGATTTCATGGCTGAGTGATGTTCCATTGTACATAAGGACCACAACTTCTTTATCCATTTTTCTCTTTCCTGGGATATTTAAGGTGTAACGAAGTGGAGGTTCTTGTCAACAGAGCAGCCCTAAACTTTGGGGTGCTTGTGTCTTGCTGATTTTTAGTTTTCCCAATTTATACGCCCATGAATGGAAGTGCCCTATGCTCTCTAAGCTGAGTTTTGTAAATGTTTCAGGACACACCGTACACTTCTCCAGAGTGGCTGTTGGCAATTTACATCCCGCCCATCAGCGTAGCAAGGCTCCCGTTTCTCCGTGGCCTGTCCTGCATTTCTGGTTTTGACACTTTATTCAGCATGGCCCTTTTGACCGATGGGAAGCGAGACTTCTTTGTAGCGCTGATTTGCCTTTCCAGGTTGCTTGGTTGGCCAAAAAGGGCGTATGCGTTTTTTCCTGAATATATTCAGGAAAAAACGCATACGCCCTTTTTGGCCAAGGGCATCATTGTCGAGGTTTTGCCGCTTTTCCTGTGCTTTAAAGGCGATTCGAATCTGCCTCCTGAAATCTGTTTCCTGCAAATCTGCCTTGCTTTCAAATCCTCTTTGTTGCCTTCCCTCAATATATTTGTAGACGAGAGTTATCATTTATAAGTCTGCAGGTTTGTGAATTGCAGTGCCCCTGAGCTCCATTTTTCAACTCGCTCTCTTGGGAGCTGGCCGCAAAAGCGCAGGATTGCTTTAGGCCCTATTCTGCTTCCGGGCGGCAGACTGATCTTGTGGTTAATTCTTCTTCCTGATGGGAAAATAGAGTGACCTGTGCCTGTCCCAACACCTAGAGCTAGTCTCTCATTGGTTCCCCCTCTTCCCGTTCATCCTCAGGACAAATTGCAACCTGTATGGAACAGGAGGTTAAAGGTGCTGATTCTCCAAGGAGGGAGATTGCTAGTAAAGCGGCTGGAATGGCGAACCCGAGCACAAGGAGATGAGAAATGAGGTGCGTTTTAGAAACCTTTCCCGATCACTCGGTGGACCATCTTCTGGGTTTCTCATGCATGTTTTCGATGTAGGAAGATGCCCTTGAACCTGGAGATTTGGCACCCATGGGATGGGTACCACGCAGTATTACTTTAAAGAGTCTGCGTTTGCTCACCCAACCTCACCAAACCT
Organism: Eschrichtius robustus; assembly: GCF_028021215.1. Taxonomy (NCBI): domain Eukaryota; kingdom Metazoa; phylum Chordata; class Mammalia; order Artiodactyla; family Eschrichtiidae; genus Eschrichtius; species Eschrichtius robustus. Next base: position 43,423 of record NW_027175575.1, read on the forward strand.
CTCAGCCCCAAGAGTGTCCACCCTTATGTCTCAATCTGCTGCAGGTCTAGATATGGTCAACCCAGGTGGCATCACAGCCCCTGAACGAATTTTGTAAGAATTTCTCTCTCTTTCACTGTCTTTGTTTCACGGGTTTTTAAAATTAATTGAGTTTTATAATGGGGTTTAGCTGCTTTTCACTGCTGTGTTTATGCAGCTTTACACCCACTTGACTCACTTACAGAGAGATATCAATACATAGGTTTTAAGATTCTTACTAGTCAGATATATTCTTGGGCGGTGAATAGGGGGTGTTGAGTCCAGTTCCCTGAGCAAGGAGTAGGTCTTGTCTATTACATATTGGGTTTATGGAACGGTATCTGAGCTAATTTGAAATCCTTGTTTTATGCATCACCCCACCTCACCTTTCCCGTTAGGCAGCCATAGTGTGTTTTCTAACCGTGTGACTCTGTTCTGTTTTGTAATTCAGTTCAAGGGTAGCGGTTTTTACATTCCCTCTGTAAGTGATATCTTATGATAAGTGTCTTTTTCTGTGTGACTTATTTCACTTAGAATCGTCGTACCTAAATCCACTCATCATGCTGCTACTAGCCTTATGACGTTGATTTCTTGGCTGAGTGATGTTCCATTGTACATAAGGACCACAACTTCTTTATCCATTTTTCTCTTTCCTGGGATATTTAAGGTGTAACGAAGTGGAGGTTCTTGTCAAGAGAGCAGCCCTAAACTTTGGGGTGCTTGTGTCTTGCTGATTTTTAGTTTTCCCAATTTATACGCCCATGAGTGGAAGTGCCCTATGCTCTCTAAGCTGAGTTTTGTAAATGTTTCAGGACACACCGTACACTTCTCCAGAGTGGCTGTTTGCAATTTACATCCCGCCCATCAGCGTAGCAAGGCTCCCGTTTCTCCGTGGCCTGTCCTGCATTTCTGGTTTTGACACTTTATTCAGCATGGCCCTTTTGACCGATGGGAAGCGAGACTTCTTTGTAGCGCTGATTTGCCTTTCCAGGTTACTTGGTTGGCCAAAAAGGGCGTATGCGTTTTTTCCTGAATATATTCAGGAAAAAACGCATACGCCCTTTTTGGCCAAGGGCATCATTGTCGAGGTTTTGCCGCTTTTCCTGTACTTTAAAGGCGATTCGAATCTGCCTCCTGAAATCTGTTTCCTGCAATTCTGCCTTGCTTTCAAATCCTCTTTGTTGCCTTCCCTCAATATATTTGTAGACGAGAGTTATCATTTATAAGTCTGCAGGTTTGTGAATTGCAGTGCCCCTGAGCTCCATATTTCAACTCGCTCTCTTGGGAGCTGGCCGCAAAAGCGCAGGATTGCTTTAGGCCCTATTCTGCTTCCGGGCGGCAGACTGAGCTTGTGGTTAATTCTTCTTCCTGATGGGAAAATAGAGTGACCTGTGCCTGTCCCAACACCTAGAGCAAGTCTCTCATTGGTTCCCCCTCTTCCCGTTCATCCTCAGGACAAATTGCAACCTGTATGGAACAGGAGGTTAAAGGTGCTGATTCTCCAAGGAGGGAGATTGCTAGTAAAGCGGCTGGAATGGCGAACCCGAGCACAAGGAGATGAGAAATGAGGTGCGTTTTAGAAACCTTTCCCGATCACTCGGTGGACCATCTTCTGGGTTTCTCATGCATGTTTTCGATGTAGGAAGATGCCCTTGAACCTGGAGATTTGGGACCCATGGGATGGGTACCACGCAGTATTACTTTAAAGCGTCTGCGTTTGCTCACCCAACCTCACCAAACCTCTCAGCCCCAAGAGTGTCCACCCTTATGTCTCAATCAGCTGCAGGTCTAGATATGGTCAATCCAGGTGGCATCACAGCGCCTGAACGAATTTTGTAAGAATTTCTCTCTCTTTCACTGTCTTTGTTTCAAGGGTTTTTAAAATTAATTGAGTTTTATAATGGGGTTTAGCTGCTTTTCACTGCTGTGTTTATGCAGCTTTACACCCACTTGACTCACTTACAGAGAGATATCAATACATAGGTTTTAAGATTCTTACTAGTCAGATATATTCTTGGGCGGTGAATAGGGGGTGTTGAGTCCAGTTCCCTGAGCAAGGAGTAGGTCTTGTCTATTAAATATTGGGTTTATGGAACGGTATCTGAGCTAATTTGAAATCCTTGTTTTATGCATCACCCCACCTCACCTTTCCCGTTAGGCAGCCATAGTGTGTTTTCTAACCGTGTGACTCTGTTCTGTTTTGTAATTCAGTTCAAGGGTAGCGGTTTTTACATTCCCTCTATAAGTGATATCTTATGATAAGTGTCTTTTTCTGTGTGACTTATTTCACTTAGAATCGTCGTACCTAAATCCACTCATCATACTGCCACTAGCCGTATGACGTTGATTTCTTGGCTGAGTGATGTTCCATTGTACATAAGGACCACAACTTCTTTATCCATTTTTCTCTTTCCTGGGATATTTAAGGTGTAACGAAGTGGAGGTTCTTGTCAACAGAGCAGCCCTAAACTTTGGGGTGCTTGTGTCTTGCTGATTTTTAGTCTTCCCAATTTATACGCCCATGAGTGGAAGTGCCCTATGCTCTCTAAGCTGAGTTTTGTAAATGTTTCAGGACACACCGTACACTTCTCCAGAGTGGCTGTTGGCAATTTACATCCCGCCCATCAGCGTAGCAAGGCTCCCGTTTCTCCGTGGCCTGTCCTGCATTTCTGGTTTTGACACTTTATTCAGCATGGCCCTTTTGACCGATGGGAAGCGAGACTTCTTTGTAGCGCTGATTTGCCTTTCCAGGTTGCTTGGTTGGCCAAAAAGGGCGTATGCGTTTTTTCCTGAATATATTCAGGAAAAAACGCATACGCCCTTTTTGGCCAAGGGCATCATTGTCGAGGTTTTGCCGCTTTTCCTGTGCTTTAAAGGCGATTCGAATCTGCCTCCTGTAATCTGTTTCCTGCAATTCTGCCTTGCTTTCAAATCCTCTTTGTTGCCTTCCCTCAATATATTTGTAGACGAGAGTTATCATTTATAAGTCTGCAGGTTTGTGAATTGCAGTGCCCCTGAGCTCCATATTTCAACTCGCTCTCTTGGGAGCTGGCCGCAAAAGCGCAGGATTGCTTTAGGCCCTATTCTGCTTCCGGGCGGCAGACTGAGCTTGTGGTTAATTCTTCTTCCTGATGGGAAAATAGAGTGACCTGTGCCTGTCCCAACACCTAGAGCTAGTCTCTCATTGGTTCCCCCTCTTCCCGTTCATCCTCAGGACAAATTGCAACCTGTATGGAACAGGAGGTTAAAGGTGCTGATTCTCCAAGGAGGGAGATTGCTAGTAAAGCGGCTGGAATGGCGAACCCGAGCACAAGGAGATGAGAAATGAGGTGCGTTTTAGAAACCTTTCCTGATCACTCGGTGGACCATCTTCTGGGTTTCTCATGCATGTTTTCGATGTAGGAAGATGCCCTTGAACCTGGAGATTTGGGACCCATGGGATGGGTACCACGCAGTATTACTTTAAAGCGTCTGCGTTTGCTCACCCAACCTCACCAAACCTCTCAGCCCCAAGAGTGTCCACCCTTATGTCTCAATCAGCTGCAGGTCTAGATATGGTCAATCCAGGTGGCATCACAGCCCCTGAACGAATTTTGTAAGAATTTCTCTCTCTTTCACTGTCTTTGTTTCAAGGGTTTTTAAAATTAATTGAGTTTTATAATGGGGTTTAGCTGCTTTTCACTGCTGTGTTTATGCAGCTTTACACCCACTTGACTCACTTACAGAGAGATATCAATACATAGGTTTTAAGATTCTTACTAGTCAGATATATTCTTGGGCGGTGAATAGGGGGTGTTGAGTCCAGTTCCCTGAGCAAGGAGTAGGTCTTGTCTATTACATATTGGGTTTATGGAACGGTATCTGAGCTAATTTGAAATCCTTGTTTTATGCATCACCCCACCTCACCTTTCCCGTTAGGCAGCCATAGTGTGTTTTCTAACCGTGTGACTCTGTTCTGTTTTGTAATTCAGTTCAAGGGTAGCGGTTTTTACATTCCCTCTGTAAGTGATATCTTATGATAAGTGTCTTTTTCTGTGTGACTTATTTCACTTAGAATCGTCGTACCTAAATCCACTCATCATGCTGCTACTAGCCTTATGACGTTGATTTCTTGGCTGAGTGATGTTCCATTGTACATAAGGACCACAACTTCTTTATCCATTTTTCTCTTTCCTGGGATATTTAAGGTGTAACGAAGTGGAGGTTCTTGTCAAGAGAGCAGCCCTAAACTTTGGGGTGCTTGTGTCTTGCTGATTTTTAGTTTTCCCAATTTATACGCCCATGAGTGGAAGTGCCCTATGCTCTCTAAGCTGAGTTTTGTAAATGTTTCAGGACACACCGTACACTTCTCCAGAGTGGCTGTTGGCAATTTACATCCCGCCCATCAGCGTAGCAAGGCTCCCGTTTCTCCGTGGCCTGTCCTGCATTTCTGGTTTTGACACTTTATTCAGCATGGCCCTTTTGACCGATGGGAAGCGAGACTTCTTTGTAGCGCTGATTTGCCTTTCCAGGTTACTTGGTTGGCCAAAAAGGGCGTATGCGTTTTTCCCTGAATATATTCAGGAAAAAACGCATACGCCCTTTTTGGCCAAGGGCATCATTGTCGAGGTTTTGCCGCTTTTCCTGTACTTTAAAGGCGATTCGAATCTGCCTCCTGAAATCTGTTTCCTGCAATTCTGCCTTGCTTTCAAATCCTCTTTGTTGCCTTCCCTCAATATATTTGTAGACGAGAGTTATCATTTATAAGTCTGCAGGTTTGTGAATTGCAGTGCCCCTGAGCTCCATATTTCAACTCGCTCTCTTGGGAGCTGGCCGCAAAAGCGCAGGATTGCTTTAGGCCCTATTCTGCTTCCGGGCGGCAGACTGAGCTTGTGGTTAATTCTTCTTCCTGATGGGAAAATAGAGTGACCTGTGCCTGTCCCAACACCTAGAGCAAGTCTCTCATTGGTTCCCCCTCTTCCCGTTCATCCTCAGGACAAATTGCAACCTGTATGGAACAGGAGGTTAAAGGTGCTGATTCTCCAAGGAGGGAGATTGCTAGTAAAGCGGCTGGAATGGCGAACCCGAGCACAAGGAGATGAGAAATGAGGTGCGTTTTAGAAACCTTTCCTGATCACTCGGTGGACCATCTTCTGGGTTTCTCATGCATGTTTTCGATGTAGGAAGATGCCCTTGAACCTGGAGATTTGGGACCCATGGGATGGGTACCACGCAGTATTACTTTAAAGCGTCTGCGTTTGCTCACCCAACCTCACCAAACCTCTCAGCCCCAAGAGTGTCCACCCTTATGTCTCAATCAGCTGCAGGTCTAGATATGGTCAATCCAGGTGGCATCACAGCCCCTGAACGAATTTTGTAAGAATTTCTCTCTCTTTCACTGTCTTTGTTTCAAGGGTTTTAAAATTAATTGAGTTTTATAATGGGGTTTAGCTGCTTTTCACTGCTGTGTTTATGCAGCTTTACACCCACTTGACTCACTTACAGAGAGATATCAATACATAGGTTTTAAGATTCTTACTAGTCAGATATATTCTTGGGCGGTGAATAGGGGGTGTTGAGTCCAGTTCCCTGAGCAAGGAGTAGGTCTTGTCTATTACATATTGGGTTTATGGAACGGTATCTGAGCTAATTTGAAATCCTTGTTTTATGCATCACCCCACCTCACCTTTCCCGTTAGGCAGCCATAGTGTGTTTTCTAACCGTGTGACTCTGTTCTGTTTTGTAATTCAGTTCAAGGGTAGCGGTTTTTACATTCCCTCTATAAGTGATATCTTATGATAAGTGTCTTTTTCTGTGTGACTTATTTCACTTAGAATCGTCGTACCTAAATCCACTCATCATGCTGCTACTAGCCTTATGACGTTGATTTCATGGCTGAGTGATGTTCCATTGTACATAAGGACCACAACTTCTTTATCCATTTTCTCTTTCCTGGGATATTTAAGGTGTAACGAAGTGGAGGTTCTTGTCAACAGAGCAGCCCTAAACTTTGGGGTGCTTGTGTCTTGCTGATTTTTAGTTTTCCCAATTTATACGCCCATGAATGGAAGTGCCCTATGCTCTCTAAGCTGAGTTTTGTAAATGTTTCAGGACACACCGTACACTTCTCCAGAGTGGCTGTTGGCAATTTACATCCCGCCCATCAGCGTAGCAAGGCTCCCGTTTCTCCGTGGCCTGTCCTGCATTTCTGGTTTTGACACTTTATTCAGCATGGCCCTTTTGACCGATGGGAAGCGAGACTTCTTTGTAGCGCTGATTTGCCTTTCCAGGTTGCTTGGTTGGCCAAAAAGGGCGTATGCGTTTTTTCCTGAATATATTCAGGAAAAAACGCATACGCCCTTTTTGGCCAAGGGCATCATTGTCGAGGTTTTGCCGCTTTTCCTGTGCTTTAAAGGCGATTCGAATCTGCCTCCTGAAATCTGTTTCCTGCAAATCTGCCTTGCTTTCAAATCCTCTTTGTTGCCTTCCCTCAATATATTTGTAGACGAGAGTTATCATTTATAAGTCTGCAGGTTTGTGAATTGCAGTGCCCCTGAGCTCCATTTTTCAACTCGCTCTCTTGGGAGCTGGCCGCAAAAGCGCAGGATTGCTTTAGGCCCTATTCTGCTTCCGGGCGGCAGACTGATCTTGTGGTTAATTCTTCTTCCTGATGGGAAAATAGAGTGACCTGTGCCTGTCCCAACACCTAGAGCTAGTCTCTCATTGGTTCCCCCTCTTCCCGTTCATCCTCAGGACAAATTGCAACCTGTATGGAACAGGAGGTTAAAGGTGCTGATTCTCCAAGGAGGGAGATTGCTAGTAAAGCGGCTGGAATGGCGAACCCGAGCACAAGGAGATGAGAAATGAGGTGCGTTTTAGAAACCTTTCCCGATCACTCGGTGGACCATCTTCTGGGTTTCTCATGCATGTTTTCGATGTAGGAAGATGCCCTTGAACCTGGAGATTTGGCACCCATGGGATGGGTACCACGCAGTATTACTTTAAAGAGTCTGCGTTTGCTCACCCAACCTCACCAAACCTCTCAGCCCCAAGAGTGTCCACCCTTATGTCTCAATCAGCTGCAGGTCTAGATATGGTCAACCCAGGTGGCATCACAGCCCCTGAACGAATTTTGTAAGAATTTCTCTCTCTTTCACTGTCTTTGTTTCACGGGTTTTTAAAATTAATTGAGTTTTATAATGGGGTTTAGCTGCTTTTCACTGCTGTGTTTATGCAGCTTTACACCCACTTGACTCACTTACAGAGAGATATCAATACATAGGTTTTAAGATTCTTACTAGTCAGATATATTCTTGGGCGGTGAATAGGGGGTGTTGAGTCCAGTTCCCTGAGCAAGGAGTAGGTCTTGTCTATTACATATTGGGTTTATGGAACGGTATCTGAGCTAATTTGAAATCCTTGTTTTATGCATCACCCCACCTCACCTTTCCCGTTAGGCAGCCATAGTGTGTTTTCTAACCGTGTGACTCTGTTCTGTTTTGTAATTCAGTTCAAGGGTAGCGGTTTTTACATTCCCTCTGTAAGTGATATCTTATGATAAGTGTCTTTTTCTGTGTGACTTATTTCACTTAGAATCGTCGTACCTAAATCCACTCATCATGCTGCTACTAGCCTTATGACGTTGATTTCATGGCTGAGTGATGTTCCATTGTACATAAGGACCACAACTTCTTTATCCATTTTTCTCTTTCCTGGGATATTTAAGGTGTAACGAAGTGGAGGTTCTTGTCAACAGAGCAGCCCTAAACTTTGGGGTGCTTGTGTCTTGCTGATTTTTAGTTTTCCCAATTTATACGCCCATGAGTGGAAGTGCCCTATGCTCTCTAAGCTGAGTTTTGTAAATGTTTCAGGACACACCGTACACTTCTCCAGAGTGGCTGTTGGCAATTTACATCCCGCCCATCAGCGTAGCAAGGCTCCCGTTTCTCCGTGGCCTGTCCTGCATTTCTGGTTTTGACACTTTATTCAGCATGGCCCTTTTGACCGATGGGAAGCGAGACTTCTTTGTAGCGCTGATTTGCCTTTCCAGGTTGCTTGGTTGGCCAAAAAGGGCGTATGCGTTTTTTCCTGAATATATTCAGGAAAAAACGCATACGCCCTTTTTGGCCAAGGGCATCATTGTCGAGGTTTTGCCGCTTTTCCTGTGCTTTAAAGGCGATTCGAATCTGCCTCCTGAAATCTGTTTCCTGCAAATCTGCCTTGCTTTCAAATCCTCTTTGTTGCCTTCCCTCAATATATTTGTAGACGAGAGTTATCATTTATAAGTCTGCAGGTTTGTGAATTGCAGTGCCCCTGAGCTCCATTTTTCAACTCGCTCTCTTGGGAGCTGGCCGCAAAAGCGCAGGATTGCTTTAGGCCCTATTCTGCTTCCGGGCGGCAGACTGATCTTGTGGTTAATTCTTCTTCCTGATGGGAAAATAGAGTGACCTGTGCCTGTCCCAACACCTAGAGCTAGTCTCTCATTGGTTCCCCCTCTTCCCGTTCATCCTCAGGACAAATTGCAACCTGTATGGAACAGGAGGTTAAAGGTGCTGATTCTCCAAGGAGGGAGATTGCTAGTAAAGCGGCTGGAATGGCGAACCCGAGCACAAGGAGATGAGAAATGAGGTGCGTTTTAGAAACCTTTCCCGATCACTCGGTGGACCATCTTCTGGGTTTCTCATGCATGTTTTCGATGTAGGAAGATGCCCTTGAACCTGGAGATTTGGCACCCATGGGATGGGTACCACGCAGTATTACTTTAAAGAGTCTGCGTTTGCTCACCCAACCTCACCAAACCTCTCAGCCCCAAGAGTGTCCACCCTTATGTCTCAATCAGCTGCAGGTCTAGATATGGTCAACCCAGGTGGCATCACAGCCCCTGAACGAATTTTGTAAGAATTTCTCTCTCTTTCACTGTCTTTGTTTCACGGGTTTTTAAAATTAATTGAGTTTTATAATGGGGTTTAGCTGCTTTTCACTGCTGTGTTTATGCAGCTTTACACCCACTTGACTCACTTACAGAGAGATATCAATACATAGGTTTTAAGATTCTTACTAGTCAGATATATTCTTGGGCGGTGAATAGGGGGTGTTGAGTCCAGTTCCCTGAGCAAGGAGTAGGTCTTGTCTATTACATATTGGGTTTATGGAACGGTATCTGAGCTAATTTGAAATCCTTGTTTTATGCATCACCCCACCTCACCTTTCCCGTTAGGCAGCCATAGTGTGTTTTCTAACCGTGTGACTCTGTTCTGTTTTGTAATTCAGTTCAAGGGTAGCGGTTTTTACATTCCCTCTGTAAGTGATATCTTATGATAAGTGTCTTTTTCTGTGTGACTTATTTCACTTAGAATCGTCGTACCTAAATCCACTCATCATGCTGCTACTAGCCTTATGACGTTGATTTCATGGCTGAGTGATGTTCCATTGTACATAAGGACCACAACTTCTTTATCCATTTTTCTCTTTCCTGGGATATTTAAGGTGTAACGAAGTGGAGGTTCTTGTCAAGAGAGCAGCCCTAAACTTTGGGGTGCTTGTGTCTTGCTGATTTTTAGTTTTCCCAATTTATACGCCCATGAGTGGAAGTGCCCTATGCTCTCTAAGCTGAGTTTTGTAAATGTTTCAGGACACACCGTACACTTCTCCAGAGTGGCTGTTGGCAATTTACATCCCGCCCATCAGCGTAGCAAGGCTCCCGTTTCTCCGTGGCCTGTCCTGCATTTCTGGTTTTGACACTTTATTCAGCATGGCCCTTTTGACCGATGGGAAGCGAGACTTCTTTGTAGCGCTGATTTGCCTTTCCAGGTTGCTTGGTTGGCCAAAAAGGGCGTATGCGTTTTTTCCTGAATATATTCAGGAAAAAACGCATACGCCCTTTTTGGCCAAGGGCATCATTGTCGAGGTTTTGCCGCTTTTCCTGTGCTTTAAAGGCGATTCGAATCTGCCTCCTGAAATCTGTTTCCTGCAATTCTGCCTTGCTTTCAAATCCTCTTTGTTGCCTTCCCTCAATATATTTGTAGACGAGAGTTATCATTTATAAGTCTGCAGGTTTGTGAATTGCAGTGCCCCTGAGCTCCATATTTCAACTCGCTCTCTTGGGAGCTGGCCGCAAAAGCGCAGGATTGCTTTAGGCCCTATTCTGCTTCCGGGCGGCAGACTGAGCTTGTGGTTAATTCTTCTTCCTGATGGGAAAATAGAGTGACCTGTGCCTGTCCCAACACCTAGAGCTAGTCTCTCATTGGTTCCCCCTCTTCCCGTTCATCCTCAGGACAAATTGCAACCTGTATGGAACAGGAGGTTAAAGGTGCTGATTCTCCAAGGTGGGAGAATGCTAGTAAAGCGGCTGGAATGGCGTACCCGAGCACAAGGAGATGAGAAATGAGGTGCGGTTTAGAAACCTTTCCCGTTCACACGGTGTAACTTCTTCTGGGTTTCTCATGCATGGTTTCGATGTAGGAAGATGCCCTTGAACCTGGAGATTTGGGACTCATGGGATGGGTACCACGCAGTATTACTTTAAAGGGTCTGCGTTTGCTCACCCAACCTCACCAAACCCCTCAGCCCCAAGAGTGTCCACCCTTATGTCTCAATCAGCTGCGGGTCTAGATATGGTCAATCCAGGTGGCATCACAGCGCCTGAACGAATTTTGTAAGAATTTCTCTCCCTTTCACTGTCTTTGTTTCACGGGTTTTTAAAATTAATTGAGTTTTATAAAGGGGTTTAGCTGCTTTTCACTGCTGTGTTTATGCAGCTTTACACCCACTTGACTCACTTACAGAGAGATATCAATACATAGGTTTTAAGATTCTTACTAGTCAGATATATTCTTGGGCGGTGAATAGGGGGTGTTGAGTCCAGTTCCCTGAGCAAGGAGTAGGTCTTGTCTATTACATATTGGGTTTATGGAACGGTATCTGAGCTAATTTGAAATCCTTGTTTTATGCATCACCCCACCTCACCTTTCCCGTTAGGCAGCCATAGTGTGTTTTCTAACCGTGTGACTCTGTTCTGTTTTGTAATTCAGTTCAAGGGTAGCGGTTTTTACATTCCCTCTATAAGTGATATCTTATGATAAGTGTCTTTTTCTGTGTGACTTATTTCACTTAGAATCGTCGTACCTAAATCCACTCATCATGCTGCTACTAGCCTTATGACGTTGATTTCATGGCTGAGTGATGTTCCATTGTACATAATGACCACAAGTTCTTTATCCATTTTTCTCTTTCCTGGGATATTTAAGGTGTAACGAAGTGGAGGTTCTTGTCAACAGAGCAGCCCTAAACTTTGGGGTGCTTGTGTCTTGCTGATTTTTAGTTTTCCCAATTTATACGCCCATGAGTGGAAGTGCCCTATGCTCTCTAAGCTGAGTTTTGTAAATGTTTCAGGACACACCGTACACTTCTCCAGAGTGGCTGTTGGCAATTTACATCCCGCCCATCAGCGTAGCAAGGCTCCCGTTTCTCCGTGGCCTGTCCTGCATTTCTGGTTTTGACACTTTATTCAGCATGGCCCTTTTGACCGATGGGAAGCGAGACTTCTTTGTAGCGCTGATTTGCCTTTCCAGGTTGCTTGGTTGGCCAAAAAGGGCGGATGCGTTTTTTCCTGAATATATTCAGGAAAAAACGCATACGCCCTTTTTGGCCAAGGGCATCATTGTCGAGGTTTTGCCACTTTTCCTGTGCTTTAAAGGCGATTCGAATCTGCCTCCTGAAATCTGTTTCCTGCAATTCTGCCTTGCTTTCAAATCCTCTTTGTTGCCTTCCCTCAATATATTTGTAGACGAGAGTTATCATTTATAAGTCTGCAGGTTTGTGAATTGCAGTGCCCCTGAGCTCCATATTTCAACTCGCTCTCTTGGGAGCTGGCCGCAAAAGCGCAGGATTGCTTTAGGCCCTATTCTGCTTCCGGGCGGCAGACTGAGCTTGTGGTTAATTCTTCTTCCTGATGGGAAAATAGAGTGACCTGTGCCTGTCCCAACACCTAGAGCTAGTCTCTCATTGGTTCCCCCTCTTCCCGTTCATCCTCAGGACAAATTGCAACCTGTATGGAACAGGAGGTTAAAGGTGCTGATTCTCCAAGGAGGGAGATTGCTAGTAAAGCGGCTGGAATGGCGAACCCGAGCACAAGGAGATGAGAAATGAGGTGCGTTTTAGAAACCTTTCCTGATCACTCGGTGGACCATCTTCTGGGTTTCTCATGCATGTTTTCGATGTAGGAAGATGCCCTTGAACCTGGAGATTTGGGACCCATGGGATGGGTACCACGCAGTATTACTTTAAAGCGTCTGCGTTTGCTCACCCAACCTCACCAAACCTCTCAGCCCCAAGAGTGTCCACCCTTATGTCTCAATCAGCTGCAGGTCTAGATATGGTCAATCCAGGTGGCATCACAGCCCCTGAACGAATTTTGTAAGAATTTCTCTCTCTTTCACTGTCTTTGTTTCAAGGGTTTTTAAAATTAATTGAGTTTTATAATGGGGTTTTGCTGCTTTTCACTGCTGTGTTTATGCAGCTTTACACCCACTTGACTCACTTACAGAGAGATATCAATACATAGGTTTTAAGATTCTTACTAGTCAGATATATTCTTGGGCGGTGAATAGGGGGTGTTGAGTCCAGTTCCCTGAGCAAGGAGTAGGTCTTGTCTATTAAATATTGGGTTTATGGAACGGTATCTGAGCTAATTTGAAATCCTTGTTTTATGCATCACCCCACCTCACCTTTCCCGTTAGGCAGCCATAGTGTGTTTTCTAACCGTGTGACTCTGTTCTGTTTTGTAATTCAGTTCACGGGTAGCGGTTTTTACATTCCCTCTATAAGTGATATCTTATGATAAGTGTCTTTTTCTGTGTGACTTATTTCACTTAGAATCGTCGTACCTAAATCCACTCATCATGCTGCTACTAGCCTTATGACGTTGATTTCTTGGCTGAGTGATGTTCCATTGTACATAAGGACCACAACTTCTTTATCCATTTTTCTCTTTCCTGGGATATTTAAGGTGTAACGAAGTGGAGGTTCTTGTCAACAGAGCAGCCCTAAACTTTGGGGTGCTTGTGTCTTGCTGATTTTTAGTTTTCCCAATTTATACGCCCATGAGTGGAAGTGCCCTATGCTCTCTAAGCTGAGTTTTGTAAATGTTTCAGGACACACCGTACACTTCTCCAGAGTGGCTGTTGGCAATTTACATCCCGCCCATCAGCGTAGCAAGGCTCCCGTTTCTCCGTGGCCTGTCCTGCATTTCTGGTTTTGACACTTTATTCAGCATGGCCCTTTTGACCGATGGGAAGCGAGACTTCTTTGTAGCGCTGATTTGCCTTTCCAGGTTGCTTGGTTGGCCAAAAAGGGCGTATGCGTTTTTTCCTGAATATATTCAGGAAAAAACGCATACGCCCTTTTTGGCCAAGGGCATCATTGTCGAGGTTTTGCCGCTTTTCCTGTGCTTTAAAGGCGATTCGAATCTGCCTCCTGAAATCTGTTTCCTGCAATTCTGCCTTGCTTTCAAATCCTCTTTGTTGCCTTCCCTCAATATATTTGTAGACGAGAGTTATCATTTATAAGTCTGCAGGTTTGTGAATTGCAGTGCCCCTGAGCTCCATATTTCAACTCGCTCTCTTGGGAGCTGGCCGCAAAAGCGCAGGATTGCTTTAGGCCCTATTCTGCTTCCGGGCGGCAGACTGAGCTTGTGGTTAATTCTTCTTCCTGATGGGAAAATAGAGTGACCTGTGCCTGTCCCAACACCTAGAGCTAGTCTCTCATTGGTTCCCCCTCTTCCCGTTCATCCTCAGGACAAATTGCAACCTGTATGGAACAGGAGGTTAAAGGTGCTGATTCTCCAAGGTGGGAGAATGCTAGTAAAGCGGCTGGAATGGCGTACCCGAGCACAAGGAGATGAGAAATGAGGTGCGGTTTAGAAACCTTTCCCGTTCACACGGTGTAACTTCTTCTGGGTTTCTCATGCATGGTTTCGATGTAGGAAGATGCCCTTGAACCTGGAGATTTGGGACTCATGGGATGGGTACCACGCAGTATTACTTTAAAGGGTCTGCGTTTGCTCACCCAACCTCACCAAACCCCTCAGCCCCAAGAGTGTCCACCCTTATGTCTCAATCAGCTGCGGGTCTAGATATGGTCAATCCAGGTGGCATCACAGCGCCTGAACGAATTTTGTAAGAATTTCTCTCCCTTTCACTGTCTTTGTTTCACGGGTTTTTAAAATTAATTGAGTTTTATAAAGGGGTTTAGCTGCTTTTCACTGCTGTGTTTATGCAGCTTTACACCCACTTGACTCACTTACAGAGAGATATCAATACATAGGTTTTAAGATTCTTACTAGTCAGATATATTCTTGGGCGGTGAATAGGGGGTGTTGAGTCCAGTTCCCTGAGCAAGGAGTAGGTCTTGTCTATTACATATTGGGTTTATGGAACGGTATCTGAGCTAATTTGAAATCCTTGTTTTATGCATCACCCCACCTCACCTTTCCCGTTAGGCAGCCATAGTGTGTTTTCTAACCGTGTGACTCTGTTCTGTTTTGTAATTCAGTTCAAGGGTAGCGGTTTTTACATTCCCTCTATAAGTGATATCTTATGATAAGTGTCTTTTTCTGTGTGACTTATTTCACTTAGAATCGTCGTACCTAAATCCACTCATCATGCTGCTACTAGCCCTATGACGTTGATTTCATGGCTGAGTGATGTTCCATTGTACATAATGACCACAAGTTCTTTATCCATTTTTCTCTTTCCTGGGATATTTAAGGTGTAACGAAGTGGAGGTTCTTGTCAACAGAGCAGCCCTAAACTTTGGGGTGCTTGTGTCTTGCTGATTTTTAGTTTTCCCAATTTATACGCCCATGAGTGGAAGTGCCCTATGCTCTCTAAGCTGAGTTTTGTAAATGTTTCAGGACACACCGTACACTTCTCCAGAGTGGCTGTTGGCAATTTACATCCCGCCCATCAGCGTAGCAAGGCTCCCGTTTCTCCGTGGCCTGTCCTGCATTTCTGGTTTTGACACTTTATTCAGCATGGCCCTTTTGACCGATGGGAAGCGAGACTTCTTTGTAGCGCTGATTTGCCTTTCCAGGTTGCTTGGTTGGCCAAAAAGGGCGGATGCGTTTTTTCCTGAATATATTCAGGAAAAAACGCATACGCCCTTTTTGGCCAAGGGCATCATTGTCGAGGTTTTGCCACTTTTCCTGTGCTTTAAAGGCGATTCGAATCTGCCTCCTGAAATCTGTTTCCTGCAATTCTGCCTTGCTTTCAAATCCTCTTTGTTGCCTTCCCTCAATATATTTGTAGACGAGAGTTATCATTTATAAGTCTGCAGGTTTGTGAATTGCAGTGCCCCTGAGCTCCATATTTCAACTCGCTCTCTTGGGAGCTGGCCGCAAAAGCGCAGGATTGCTTTAGGCCCTATTCTGCTTCCGGGCGGCAGACTGAGCTTGTGGTTAATTCTTCTTCCTGATGGGAAAATAGAGTGACCTGTGCCTGTCCCAACACCTAGAGCTAGTCTCTCATTGGTTCCCCCTCTTCCCGTTCATCCTCAGGACAAATTGCAACCTGTATGGAACAGGAGGTTAAAGGTGCTGATTCTCCAAGGAGGGAGATTGCTAGTAAAGCGGCTGGAATGGCGAACCCGAGCACAAGGAGATGAGAAATGAGGTGCGTTTTAGAAACCTTTCCTGATCACTCGGTGGACCATCTTCTGGGTTTCTCATGCATGTTTTCGATGTAGGAAGATGCCCTTGAACCTGGAGATTTGGGACCCATGGGATGGGTACCACGCAGTATTACTTTAAAGCGTCTGCGTTTGCTCACCCAACCTCACCAAACCTCTCAGCCCCAAGAGTGTCCACCCTTATGTCTCAATCAGCTGCAGGTCTAGATATGGTCAATCCAGGTGGCATCACAGCCCCTGAACGAATTTTGTAAGAATTTCTCTCTCTTTCACTGTCTTTGTTTCAAGGGTTTTTAAAATTAATTGAGTTTTATAATGGGGTTTTGCTGCTTTTCACTGCTGTGTTTATGCAGCTTTACACCCACTTGACTCACTTACAGAGAGATATCAATACATAGGTTTTAAGATTCTTACTAGTCAGATATATTCTTGGGCGGTGAATAGGGGATGTTGAGTCCAGTTCCCTGAGCAAGGAGTAGGTCTTGTCTATTAAATATTGGGTTTATGGAACGGTATCTGAGCTAATTTGAAATCCTTGTTTTATGCATCACCCCACCTCACCTTTCCCGTTAGGCAGCCATAGTGTGTTTTCTAACCGTGTGACTCTGTTCTGTTTTGTAATTCAGTTCACGGGTAGCGGTTTTTACATTCCCTCTATAAGTGATATCTTATGATAAGTGTCTTTTTCTGTGTGACTTATTTCACTTAGAATCGTCGTACCTAAATCCACTCATCATGCTGCTACTAGCCTTATGACGTTGATTTCTTGGCTGAGTGATGTTCCATTGTACATAAGGACCACAACTTCTTTATCCATTTTTCTCTTTCCTGGGATATTTAAGGTGTAACGAAGTGGAGGTTCTTGTCAACAGAGCAGCCCTAAACTTTGGGGTGCTTGTGTCTTGCTGATTTTTAGTTTTCCCAATTTATACGCCCATGAGTGGAAGTGCCCTATGCTCTCTAAGCTGAGTTTTGTAAATGTTTCAGGACACACCGTACACTTCTCCAGAGTGGCTGTTGGCAATTTACATCCCGCCCATCAGCGTAGCAAGGCTCCCGTTTCTCCGTGGCCTGTCCTGCATTTCTGGTTTTGACACTTTATTCAGCATGGCCCTTTTGACCGATGGGAAGCGAGACTTCTTTGTAGCGCTGATTTGCCTTTCCAGGTTGCTTGGTTGGCCAAAAAGGGCGTATGCGTTTTTTCCTGAATATATTCAGGAAAAAACGCATACGCCCTTTTTGGCCAAGGGCATCATTGTCGAGGTTTTGCCGCTTTTCCTGTGCTTTAAAGGCGATTCGAATCTGCCTCCTGAAATCTGTTTCCTGCAATTCTGCCTTGCTTTCAAATCCTCTTTGTTGCCTTCCCTCAATATATTTGTAGACGAGAGTTATCATTTATAAGTCTGCAGGTTTGTGAATTGCAGTGCCCCTGAGCTCCATATTTCAACTCGCTCTCTTGGGAGCTGGCCGCAAAAGCGCAGGATTGCTTTAGGCCCTATTCTGCTTCCGGGCGGCAGACTGAGCTTGTGGTTAATTCTTCTTCCTGATGGGAAAATAGAGTGACCTGTGCCTGTCCCAACACCTAGAGCTAGTCTCTCATTGGTTCCCCCTCTTCCCGTTCATCCTCAGGACAAATTGCAACCTGTATGGAACAGGAGGTTAAAGGTGCTGATTCTCCAAGGTGGGAGAATGCTAGTAAAGCGGCTGGAATGGCGTACCCGAGCACAAGGAGATGAGAAATGAGGTGCGGTTTAGAAACCTTTCCCGTTCACACGGTGTAACTTCTTCTGGGTTTCTCATGCATGGTTTCGATGTAGGAAGATGCCCTTGAACCTGGAGATTTGGGACTCATGGGATGGGTACCACGCAGTATTACTTTAAAGGGTCTGCGTTTGCTCACCCAACCTCACCAAACCCCTCAGCCCCAAGAGTGTCCACCCTTATGTCTCAATCAGCTGCGGGTCTAGATATGGTCAATCCAGGTGGCATCACAGCGCCTGAACGAATTTTGTAAGAATTTCTCTCCCTTTCACTGTCTTTGTTTCACGGGTTTTTAAAATTAATTGAGTTTTATAAAGGGGTTTAGCTGCTTTTCACTGCTGTGTTTATGCAGCTTTACACCCACTTGACTCACTTACAGAGAGATATCAATACATAGGTTTTAAGATTCTTACTAGTCAGATATATTCTTGGGCGGTGAATAGGGGGTGTTGAGTCCAGTTCCCTGAGCAAGGAGTAGGTCTTGTCTATTACATATTGGGTTTATGGAACGGTATCTGAGCTAATTTGAAATCCTTGTTTTATGCATCACCCCACCTCACCTTTCCCGTTAGGCAGCCATAGTGTGTTTTCTAACCGTGTGACTCTGTTCTGTTTTGTAATTCAGTTCAAGGGTAGCGGTTTTTACATTCCCTCTATAAGTGATATCTTATGATAAGTGTCTTTTTCTGTGTGACTTATTTCACTTAGAATCGTCGTACCTAAATCCACTCATCATGCTGCTACTAGCCCTATGACGTTGATTTCATGGCTGAGTGATGTTCCATTGTACATAATGACCACAAGTTCTTTATCCATTTTTCTCTTTCCTGGGATATTTAAGGTGTAACGAAGTGGAGGTTCTTGTCAACAGAGCAGCCCTAAACTTTGGGGTGCTTGTGTCTTGCTGATTTTTAGTTTTCCCAATTTATACGCCCATGAGTGGAAGTGCCCTATGCTCTCTAAGCTGAGTTTTGTAAATGTTTCAGGACACACCGTACACTTCTCCAGAGTGGCTGTTGGCAATTTACATCCCGCCCATCAGCGTAGCAAGGCTCCCGTTTCTCCGTGGCCTGTCCTGCATTTCTGGTTTTGACACTTTATTCAGCATGGCCCTTTTGACCGATGGGAAGCGAGACTTCTTTGTAGCGCTGATTTGCCTTTCCAGGTTGCTTGGTTGGCCAAAAAGGGCGGATGCGTTTTTTCCTGAATATATTCAGGAAAAAACGCATACGCCCTTTTTGGCCAAGGGCATCATTGTCGAGGTTTTGCCACTTTTCCTGTGCTTTAAAGGCGATTCGAATCTGCCTCCTGAAATCTGTTTCCTGCAATTCTGCCTTGCTTTCAAATCCTCTTTGTTGCCTTCCCTCAATATATTTGTAGACGAGAGTTATCATTTATAAGTCTGCAGGTTTGTGAATTGCAGTGCCCCTGAGCTCCATATTTCAACTCGCTCTCTTGGGAGCTGGCCGCAAAAGCGCAGGATTGCTTTAGGCCCTATTCTGCTTCCGGGCGGCAGACTGAGCTTGTGGTTAATTCTTCTTCCTGATGGGAAAATAGAGTGACCTGTGCCTGTCCCAACACCTAGAGCTAGTCTCTCATTGGTTCCCCCTCTTCCCGTTCATCCTCAGGACAAATTGCAACCTGTATGGAACAGGAGGTTAAAGGTGCTGATTCTCCAAGGAGGGAGATTGCTAGTAAAGCGGCTGGAATGGCGAACCCGAGCACAAGGAGATGAGAAATGAGGTGCGTTTTAGAAACCTTTCCTGATCACTCGGTGGACCATCTTCTGGGTTTCTCATGCATGTTTTCGATGTAGGAAGATGCCCTTGAACCTGGAGATTTGGGACCCATGGGATGGGTACCACGCAGTATTACTTTAAAGCGTCTGCGTTTGCTCACCCAACCTCACCAAACCTCTCAGCCCCAAGAGTGTCCACCCTTATGTCTCAATCAGCTGCAGGTCTAGATATGGTCAATCCAGGTGGCATCACAGCCCCTGAACGAATTTTGTAAGAATTTCTCTCTCTTTCACTGTCTTTGTTTCAAGGGTTTTTAAAATTAATTGAGTTTTATAATGGGGTTTTGCTGCTTTTCACTGCTGTGTTTATGCAGCTTTACACCCACTTGACTCACTTACAGAGAGATATCAATACATAGGTTTTAAGATTCTTACTAGTCAGATATATTCTTGGGCGGTGAATAGGGGGTGTTGAGTCCAGTTCCCTGAGCAAGGAGTAGGTCTTGTCTATTAAATATTGGGTTTATGGAACGGTATCTGAGCTAATTTGAAATCCTTGTTTTATGCATCACCCCACCTCACCTTTCCCGTTAGGCAGCCATAGTGTGTTTTCTAACCGTGTGACTCTGTTCTGTTTTGTAATTCAGTTCACGGGTAGCGGTTTTTACATTCCCTCTATAAGTGATATCTTATGATAAGTGTCTTTTTCTGTGTGACTTATTTCACTTAGAATCGTCGTACCTAAATCCACTCATCATGCTGCTACTAGCCTTATGACGTTGATTTCTTGGCTGAGTGATGTTCCATTGTACATAAGGACCACAACTTCTTTATCCATTTTTCTCTTTCCTGGGATATTTAAGGTGTAACGAAGTGGAGGTTCTTGTCAACAGAGCAGCCCTAAACTTTGGGGTGCTTGTGTCTTGCTGATTTTTAGTTTTCCCAATTTATACGCCCATGAGTGGAAGTGCCCTATGCTCTCTAAGCTGAGTTTTGTAAATGTTTCAGGACACACCGTACACTTCTCCAGAGTGGCTGTTGGCAATTTACATCCCGCCCATCAGCGTAGCAAGGCTCCCGTTTCTCCGTGGCCTGTCCTGCATTTCTGGTTTTGACACTTTATTCAGCATGGCCCTTTTGACCGATGGGAAGCGAGACTTCTTTGTAGCACTGATTTGCCTTTCCAGGTTGCTTGGTTGGCCAAAAAGGGCGTATGCGTTTTTTCCTGAATATATTCAGGAAAAAACGCATACGCCCTTTTTGGCCAAGGGCATCATTGTCGAGGTTTTGCCGCTTTTCCTGTGCTTTAAAGGCGATTCGAATCTGCCTCCTGAAATCTGTTTCCTGCAATTCTGCCTTGCTTTCAAATCCTCTTTGTTGCCTTTCCTCAATATATTTGTAGACGAGAGTTATCATTTATAAGTCTGCAGGTTTGTGAATTGCAGTGCCCCTGAGCTCCATATTTCAACTCGCTCTCTTGGGAGCTGGCCGCAAAAGCGCAGGATTGCTTTAGGCCCTATTCTGCTTCCGGGCGGCAGACTGATCTTGTGGTTAATTCTTCTTCCTGATGGGAAAATAGAGTGACCTGTGCCTGTCCCAACACCTAGAGCTAGTCTCTCATTGGTTCCCCCTCTTCCCGTTCATCCTCAGGACAAATTGCAACCTGTATGGAACAGGAGGTTAAAGGTGCTGATTCTCCAAGGAGGGAGATTGCTAGTAAAGCGGCTGGAATGGCGAACCCGAGCACAAGGAGATGAGAAATGAGGTGCGTTTTAGAAACCTTTCCTGATCACTCGGTGGACCATCTTCTGGGTTTCTCATGCATGTTTTCGATGTAGGAAGATGCCCTTGAACCTGGAGATTTGGGACCCATGGGATGGGTACCACGCAGTATTACTTTAAAGCGTCTGCGTTTGCTCACCCAAACTCACCAAACCTCTCAGCCCCAAGAGTGTCCACCCTTATGTCTCAATCAGCTGCAGGTCTAGATATGGTCAATCCAGGTGGCATCACAGCCCCTGAACGAATTTTGTAAGAATTTCTCTCTCTTTCACTGTCTTTGTTTCAAGGGTTTTTAAAATTAATTGAGTTTTATAATGGGGTTTTGCTGCTTTTCACTGCTGTGTTTATGCAGCTTTACACCCACTTGACTCACTTACAGAGAGATATCAATACATAGGTTTTAAGATTCTTACTAGTCAGATATATTCTTGGGCGGTGAATAGGGGGTGTTGAGTCCAGTTCCCTGAGCAAGGAGTAGGTCTTGTCTATTACATATTGGGTTTATGGAACGGTATCTGAGCTAATTTGAAATCCTTGTTTTATGCATCACCCCACCTCACCTTTCCCGTTAGGCAGCCATAGTGTGTTTTCTAACCGTGTGACTCTGTTCTGTTTTGTAATTCAGTTCAAGGGTAGCGGTTTTTACATTCCCTCTATAAGTGATATCTTATGATAAGTGTCTTTTTCTGTGTGACTTATTTCACTTAGAATCGTCGTACCTAAATCCACTCATCATGCTGCTACTAGCCTTATGACGTTGATTTCATGGCTGAGTGATGTTCCATTGTACATAAGGACCACAACTTCTTTATCCATTTTTCTCTTTCCTGGGATATTTAAGGTGTAATGAAGTGGAGGTTCTTGTCAACAGAGCAGCTCTAAACTTTGGGGTGCTTGTGTCTTGCTGATTTTTAGTTTTCCCAATTTATACGCCCATGAGTGGAAGTGCCCTATGCTCTCTAAGCTGAGTTTTGTAAATGTTTCAGGACACACCGTACACTTCTCCAGAGTGGCTGTTGGCAATTTACATCCCGCCCATCAGCGTAGCAAGGCTCCCGTTTCTCCGTGGCCTGTCCTGCATTTCTTGTTTTGACACTTTATTCAGCATGGCCCTTTTGACCGATGGGAAGCGAAACTTCTTTGTAGCGCTGATTTGCCTTTCCAGGTTGCTTGGTTGGCCAAAAAGGGCGTATGCGTTTTTTCCTGAATATATTCAGGAAAAAACGCATACGCCCTTTTTGGCCAAGGGCATCATTGTCGAGGTTTTGCCGCTTTTCCTGTGCTTTAAAGGCGATTCGAATCTGCCTCCTGAAATCTGTTTCCTGCAATTCTGCCTTGCTTTCAAATCCTCTTTGTTGCCTTCCCTCAATATATTTGTAGACGAGAGTTATCATTTATAAGTCTGCAGGTTTGTGAATTGCAGTGCCCCTGAGCTCCATATTTCAACTCGCTCTCTTGGGAGCTGGCCGCAAAAGCGCAGCATTGCTTTAGGCCCTATTCTGCTTCCGGGCGGCAGACTGAGCTTGTGGTTAATTCTTCTTCCTGATGGGAAAATAGAGTGACCTGTGCCTGTCCCAACACCTAGAGCTAGTCTCTCATTGGTTCCCCCTCTTCCCGTTCATCCTCAGGACAAATTGCAACCTGTATGGAACAGGAGGTTAAAGGTGCTGATTCTCCAAGGAGGGAGATTGCTAGTAAAGCGGCTGGAATGGCGAACCCGAGCACAAGGAGATGAGAAATGAGGTGCGTTTTAGAAACCTTTCCTGATCACTCGGTGGACCATCTTCTGGGTTTCTCATGCATGTTTTCGATGTAGGAAGATGCCCTTGAACCTGGAGATTTGGGACCCATGGGATGGGTACCACGCAGTATTACTTTAAAGCGTCTGCGTTTGCTCACCCAACCTCACCAAACCTCTCAGCCCCAAGAGTGTCCACCCTTATGTCTCAATCAGCTGCAGGTCTAGATATGGTCAATCCAGGTGGCATCACAGCCCCTGAACGAATTTTGTAAGAATTTCTATCTCTTTCACTGTCTTTGTTTCAAGGGTTTTTAAAATTAATTGAGTTTTATAATGGGGTTTTGCTGCTTTTCACTGCTGTGTTTATGCAGCTTTACACCCACTTGACTCACTTACAGAGAGATATCAATACATAGGTTTTAAGATTCTTACTAGTCAGATATATTCTTGGGCGGTGAATAGGGGGTGTTGAGTCCAGTTCCCTGAGCAAGGAGTAGGTCTTGTCTATTAAATATTGGGTTTATGGAACGGTATCTGAGCTAATTTGAAATCCTTGTTTTATGCATCACCCCACCTCACCTTTCCCGTTAGGCAGCCATAGTGTGTTTTCTAACCGTGTGACTCTGTTCTGTTTTGTAATTCAGTTCACGGGTAGCGGTTTTTACATTCCCTCTATAAGTGATATCTTATGATAAGTGTCTTTTTCTGTGTGACTTATTTCACTTAGAATCGTCGTACCTAAATCCACTCATCATGCTGCTACTAGCCTTATGACGTTGATTTCTTGGCTGAGTGATGTTCCATTGTACATAAGGACCACAACTTCTTTATCCATTTTTCTCTTTCCTGGGATATTTAAGGTGTAACGAAGTGGAGGTTCTTGTCAACAGAGCAGCCCTAAACTTTGGGGTGCTTGTGTCTTGCTGATTTTTAGTTTTCCCAATTTATACGCCCATGAGTGGAAGTGCCCTATGCTCTCTAAGCTGAGTTTTGTAAATGTTTCAGGACACACCGTACACTTCTCCAGAGTGGCTGTTGGCAATTTACATCCCGCCCATCAGCGTAGCAAGGCTCCCGTTTCTCCGTGGCCTGTCCTGCATTTCTGGTTTTGACACTTTATTCAGCATGGCCCTTTTGACCGATGGGAAGCGAGACTTCTTTGTAGCACTGATTTGCCTTTCCAGGTTGCTTGGTTGGCCAAAAAGGGCGTATGCGTTTTTTCCTGAATATATTCAGGAAAAAACGCATACGCCCTTTTTGGCCAAGGGCATCATTGTCGAGGTTTTGCCGCTTTTCCTGTGCTTTAAAGGCGATTCGAATCTGCCTCCTGAAATCTGTTTCCTGCAATTCTGCCTTGCTTTCAAATCCTCTTTGTTGCCTTTCCTCAATATATTTGTAGACGAGAGTTATCATTTATAAGTCTGCAGGTTTGTGAATTGCAGTGCCCCTGAGCTCCATATTTCAACTCGCTCTCTTGGGAGCTGGCCGCAAAAGCGCAGGATTGCTTTAGGCCCTATTCTGCTTCCGGGCGGCAGACTGATCTTGTGGTTAATTCTTCTTCCTGATGGGAAAATAGAGTGACCTGTGCCTGTCCCAACACCTAGAGCTAGTCTCTCATTGGTTCCCCCTCTTCCCGTTCATCCTCAGGACAAATTGCAACCTGTATGGAACAGGAGGTTAAAGGTGCTGATTCTCCAAGGAGGGAGATTGCTAGTAAAGCGGCTGGAATGGCGAACCCGAGCACAAGGAGATGAGAAATGAGGTGCGTTTTAGAAACCTTTCCTGATCACTCGGTGGACCATCTTCTGGGTTTCTCATGCATGTTTTCGATGTAGGAAGATGCCCTTGAACCTGGAGATTTGGGACCCATGGGATGGGTACCACGCAGTATTACTTTAAAGCGTCTGCGTTTGCTCACCCAAACTCACCAAACCTCTCAGCCCCAAGAGTGTCCACCCTTATGTCTCAATCAGCTGCAGGTCTAGATATGGTCAATCTAGGTGGCATCACAGCCCCTGAACGAATTTTGTAAGAATTTCTCTCTCTTTCACTGTCTTTGTTTCAAGGGTTTTTAAAATTAATTGAGTTTTATAATGGGGTTTTGCTGCTTTTCACTGCTGTGTTTATGCAGCTTTACACCCACTTGACTCACTTACAGAGAGATATCAATACATAGGTTTTAAGATTCTTACTAGTCAGATATATTCTTGGGCGGTGAATAGGGGGTGTTGAGTCCAGTTCCCTGAGCAAGGAGTAGGTCTTGTCTATTACATATTGGGTTTATGGAACGGTATCTGAGCTAATTTGAAATCCTTGTTTTATGCATCACCCCACCTCACCTTTCCCGTTAGGCAGCCATAGTGTGTTTTCTAACCGTGTGACTCTGTTCTGTTTTGTAATTCAGTTCAAGGGTAGCGGTTTTTACATTCCCTCTATAAGTGATATCTTATGATAAGTGTCTTTTTCTGTGTGACTTATTTCACTTAGAATCGTCGTACCTAAATCCACTCATCATGCTGCTACTAGCCTTATGACGTTGATTTCATGGCTGAGTGATGTTCCATTGTACATAAGGACCACAACTTCTTTATCCATTTTTCTCTTTCCTGGGATATTTAAGGTGTAATGAAGTGGAGGTTCTTGTCAACAGAGCAGCTCTAAACTTTGGGGTGCTTGTGTCTTGCTGATTTTTAGTTTTCCCAATTTATACGCCCATGAGTGGAAGTGCCCTATGCTCTCTAAGCTGAGTTTTGTAAATGTTTCAGGACACACCGTACACTTCTCCAGAGTGGCTGTTGGCAATTTACATCCCGCCCATCAGCGTAGCAAGGCTCCCGTTTCTCCGTGGCCTGTCCTGCATTTCTTGTTTTGACACTTTATTCAGCATGGCCCTTTTGACCGATGGGAAGCGAAACTTCTTTGTAGCGCTGATTTGCCTTTCCAGGTTGCTTGGTTGGCCAAAAAGGGCGTATGCGTTTTTTCCTGAATATATTCAGGAAAAAACGCATACGCCCTTTTTGGCCAAGGGCATCATTGTCGAGGTTTTGCCGCTTTTCCTGTGCTTTAAAGGCGATTCGAATCTGCCTCCTGAAATCTGTTTCCTGCAATTCTGCCTTGCTTTCAAATCCTCTTTGTTGCCTTCCCTCAATATATTTGTAGACGAGAGTTATCATTTATAAGTCTGCAGGTTTGTGAATTGCAGTGCCCCTGAGCTCCATATTTCAACTCGCTCTCTTGGGAGCTGGCCGCAAAAGCGCAGGATTGCTTTAGGCCCTATTCTGCTTCCGGGCGGCAGACTGAGCTTGTGGTTAATTCTTCTTCCTGATGGGAAAATAGAGTGACCTGTGCCTGTCCCAACACCTAGAGCTAGTCTCTCATTGGTTCCCCCTCTTCCCGTTCATCCTCAGGACAAATTGCAACCTGTATGGAACAGGAGGTTAAAGGTGCTGTTTCTCCAAGGAGGGAGATTGCTAGTAAAGCGGCTGGAATGGCGAACCCGAGCACAAGGAGATGAGAAATGAGGTGCGTTTTAGAAACCTTTCCTGATCACTCGGTGGACCATCTTCTGGGTTTCTCATGCATGTTTTCGATGTAGGAAGATGCCCTTGAACCTGGAGATTTGGGACCCATGGGATGGGTACCACGCAGTATTACTTTAAAGCGTCTGCGTTTGCTCACCCAACCTCACCAAACCTCTCAGCCCCAAGAGTGTCCACCCTTATGTCTCAATCAGCTGCAGGTCTAGATATGGTCAATCCAGGTGGCATCACAGCCCCTGAACGAATTTTGTAAGAATTTCTCTCTCTTTCACTGTCTTTGTTTCAAGGGTTTTTAAAATTAATTGAGTTTTATAATGGGGTTTAGCTGCTTTTCACTGCTGTGTTTATGCAGCTTTACACCCACTTGACTCACTTACAGAGAGATATCAATACATAGGTTTTAAGATTCTTACTAGTCAGATATATTCTTGGGCGGTGAATAGGGGGTGTTGAGTCCAGTTCCCTGAGCAAGGAGTAGGTCTTGTCTATTACATATTGGGTTTATGGAACGGTATCTGAGCTAATTTGAAATCCTTGTTTTATGCATCACCCCACCTCACCTTTCCCGTTAGGCAGCCATAGTGTGTTTTCTAACCGTGTGACTCTGTTCTGTTTTGTAATTCAGTTCAAGGGTAGCGGTTTTTACATTCCCTCTATAAGTGATATCTTATGATAAGTGTCTTTTTCTGTGTGACTTTTTGACTTAGAATCATCGTACCTAAATCCACTCATCATGCTGCTACTAGCCTTATGACGTTGATTTCATGGCTGAGTGATGTTCCATTGTACATAAGGACCACAACTTCTTTATCCATTTTTCTCTTTCCTGGGATATTTAAGGTGTAACGAAGTGGAGGTTCTTGTCAAGAGAGCAGCCCTAAACTTTGGGGTGCTTGTGTCTTGCTGATTTTTAGTTTTCCCAATTTATACGCCCATGAGTGGAAGTGCCCTATGCTCTCTAAGCTGAGTTTTGTAAATGTTTCAGGACACACCGTACACTTCTCCAGAGTGGCTGTTGGCAATTTACATCCCGCCCATCAGCGTAGCAAGGCTCCCGTTTCTCCGTGGCCTGTCCTGCATTTCTGGTTTTGACACTTTATTCAGCATGGCCCTTTTGACCGATGGGAAGCGAGACTTCTTTGTAGCGCTGATTTGCCTTTCCAGGTTGCTTGGTTGGCCAAAAAGGGCGTATGCGTTTTTTCCTGAATATATTCAGGAAAAAACGCATACGCCCTTTTTGGCCAAGGGCATCATTGTCGAGGTTTTGCCGCTTTTCCTGTGCTTTAAAGGCGATTCGAATCTGCCTCCTGAAATCTGTTTCCTGCAATTCTGCCTTGCTTTCAAATCCTCTTTGTTGCCTTCCCTCAATATATTTGTAGACGAGAGTTATCATTTATAAGTCTGCAGGTTTGTGAATTGCAGTGCCCCTGAGCTCCATATTTCAACTCGCTCTCTTGGGAGCTGGCCGCAAAAGCGCAGGATTGCTTTAGGCCCTATTCTGCTTCCGGGCGGCAGACTGAGCTTGTGGTTAATTCTTCTTCCTGATGGGAAAATAGAGTGACCTGTGCCTGTCCCAACACCTAGAGCTAGTCTCTCATTGGTTCCCCCTCTTCCCGTTCATCCTCAGGACAAATTGCAACCTGTATGGAACAGGAGGTTAAAGGTGCTGATTCTCCAAGGAGGGAGATTGCTAGTAAAGCGGCTGGAATGGCGAACCCGAGCACAAGGAGATGAGAAATGAGGTGCGTTTTAGAAACCTTTCCCGATCACTCGGTGGACCATCTTCTGGGTTTCTCATGCATGTTTTCGATGTAGGAAGATGCCCTTGAACCTGGAGATTTGGGACCCATGGGATGGGTACCACGCAGTATTACTTTAAAGCGTCTGCGTTTGCTCACCCAACCTCACCAAACCTCTCAGCCCCAAGAGTGTCCACCCTTATGTCTCAATCAGCTGCAGGTCTAGATATGGTCAATCCAGGTGGCATCACAGCCCCTGAACGAATTTTGTAAGAATTTCTCTCTCTTTCACTGTCTTTGTTTCACGGGTTTTTAAAATTAATTGAGTTTTATAATGGGGTTTAGCTGCTTTTCACTGCTGTGTTTATGCAGCTTTACACCCACTTGACTCACTTACAGAGAGATATCAATACATAGGTTTTAAGATTCTTACTAGTCAGATGTATTCTTGGGCTGTGAATAGGGGGTGTTGAGTCCAGTTCCCTGAGCAAGGAGTAGGTCTTGTCTATTACATATTGGGTTTATGGAACGGTATCTGAGCTAATTTGAAACACTTGTTTTATGCATCACCCCACCTCACCTTTCCCGTTAGGCAGCCATAGTGTGTTTTCTAACCGTGTGTCTCTGTTCTGTTTTGTAATTCAGTTCAAGTGTAGCGGTTTTTACATTCCCTCTATAAGTGATATCTTATGATAAGTGTCTTTTTCTGTGTGACTTATTTGACTTATAATCGTCGTACCTAAATCCACTCATCATGCTGCTACTAGCCTTATGACGTTGATTTCATGGCTGAGTGATGTTCCATTGTACATAAGGACCACAACTTCTTTATCCATTTTTCTCTTTCCTGGGATATTTAAGGTGTAACGAAGTGGAGGTTCTTGTCAACAGAGCAGCCCTAAACTTTGGGGTGCTTCTGTCCTGCTGATTTGTAGTTTTCCCAATTTATACGCCCATGAGTGGAAGTGCCCTATGCTCTCTAAGCTGAGTTTTGTAAATGTTTCAGGACACACCGTACACTTCTCCAGAGTGGCTGTTGGCAATTTACATCCCGCCCATCAGCGTAGCAAGGCTCCCGTTTCTCCGTGGCCTGTCCTGCATTTCTGGTTTTGACACTTTATTCAGCATGGCCCTTTTGACCGATGGGAAGCGAGACTTCTTTGTAGCGCTGATTTGCCTTTCCAGGTTGCTTGGTTGGCCAAAAAGGGCGGATTCGTTTTTTCCTGAATATATTCAGGAAAAAACGCATACGCCCTTTTTGGCCAAGGGCATCATTGTCGAGGTTTTGCCGCTTTTCCTGTGCTTTAAAGGCGATTCGAATCTGCCTCCTGAAATCTGTTTCCTGCAAATCTGCCTTGCTTTCAAATCCTCTTTGTTGCCTTCCCTCAATATATTTGTAGACGAGAGTTATCATTTATAATTCTGCAGGTTTGTGAATTGCAGTGCCCCTGAGCTCCATATTTCAACTCGCTCTCTTGGGAGCTGGCCGCAAAAGCGCAGGATTGCTTTAGGCCCTATTCTGCTTCCGGGCGGCAGACTGAGCTTGTGGTTAATTCTTCTTCCTGATGGGAAAATAGAGTGACCTGTGCCTGTCCCAACACCTAGAGCTAGTCTCTCATTGGTTCCCCCGCTTCCCGTTCATCCTCAGGACAAATTGCAACCTGTATGGAACAGGAGGTTAAAGGTGCTGATTCTCCAAGGAGGGAGATTGCTAGTAAAGCGGCTGGAATGGCGAACCCGAGCACAAGGAGATGAGAAATGAGGTGCGTTTTAGAAACCTTTCCCGATCACTCGGTGGACCATCTTCTGGGTTTCTCATGCATGTTTTCGATGTAGGAAGATGCCCTTGAACCTGGAGATTTGGGACCCATGGGATGGGTACCACGCAGTATTACTTTAAAGCGTCTGCGTTTCCTCACCCAACCTCACCAAACCTCTCAGCCCCAAGAGTGTCCACCCTTATGTCTCAATCAGCTGCAGGTCTAGATATGGTCAATCCAGGTGGCATCACAGCCCCTGAACGAATTTTGTAAGAATTTCTCTCTCTTTCACTGTCTTTGTTTCAAGGGTTTTTAAAATTAATTGAGTTTTATAATGGGGTTTAGCTGCTTTTCACTGCTGTGTTTATGCAGCTTTACACCCACTTGACTCACTTACAGAGAGATATCAATACATAGGTTTTAAGATTCTTTCTAGTCAGATATATTCTTGGGCGGTGAATAGGGGGTGTTGAGTCCAGTTCCCTGAGCAAGGAGTAGGTCTTGTCTATTACATATTGGGTTCATGGAACGGTATCTGAGCTAATTTGAAACCCTTGTTTTATGCATCACCCCACCTCACCTTTCCCGTTAGGCAGCCATAGTGTGTTTTCTAACCGTGTGACTCTGTTCTGTTTTGTAATTCAGTTCAAGGGTAGCGGTTTTTACATTCCCTCTGTAAGTGATATCTTATGATAAGTGTCTTTTTCTGTGTGACTTATTTCACTTAGAATCGTCGTACCTAAATCCACTCATCATGCTGCTACTAGCCTTATGACGTTGATTTCATGGCTGAGTGATGTTCCACTGTACATAAGGACCACAACTTCTTTATCCATTTTTCTCTTTCCTGGGATATTTAAGGTGTAACGAAGTGGAGGTTCTTGTCAAGAGAGCAGCCCTAAACTTTGGGGTGCTTGTGTCTTGCTGATTTTTAGTTTTCCCAATTTATACGCCCATGAGTGGAAGTGCCCTATGCTCTCTAAGCTGAGTTTTGTAAATGTTTCAGGACACACCGTACACTTCTCCAGAGTGGCTGTTGGCAATTTACATCCCGCCCATCAGCGTAGCAAGGCTCCCGTTTCTCCGTGGCCTGTCCTGCATTTCTGGTTTTGACACTTTATTCAGCATGGCCCTTTTGACCGATGGGAAGCGAGACTTCTTTGTAGCGCTGATTTGCCTTTCCAGGTTGCTTGGTTGTCCAAAAAGGGCGTATGCGTTTTTTCCTGAATATATTCAGGAAAAAACGCATACGCCCTTTTTGGCCAAGGGCATCATTGTCGAGGTTTTGCCGCTTTTCCTGTGCTTTAAAGGCGATTCGAATCTGCCTCCTGAAATCTGTTTCCTTCAAATCTGCCTTGCTTTCAAATCCTCTTTGTTGCCTTCCCTCAATATATTTGTAGACGAGAGTTATCATTTATAAATCTGCAGGTTTGTGAATTGCAGTGCCCCTGAGCTCCATATTTCAACTCGCTCTCTTGGGAGCTGGCCGCAAAAGCGCAGGATTGCTTTAGGCCCTATTCTGCTTCCGGGCGGCAGACTGAGCTTGTGGTTAATTCTTCTTCCTGATGGGAAAATAGAGTGACCTGTGCCTGTCCCAACACCTAGAGCAAGTCTCTCATTGGTTCCCCCTCTTCCCGTTCATCCTCAGGACAAATTGCAACCTGTATGGAACAGGAGGTTAAAGGTGCTGATTCTCCAAGGAGGGAGATTGCTAGTAAAGCGGCTGGAATGGCGAACCCGAGCACCAGGAGATGAGAAATGAGGTGCGTTTTAGAAACCTTTCCTGATCACTCGGTGGACCATCTTCTGGGTTTCTCATGCATGTTTTCGATGTAGGAAGATGCCCTTGAACCTGGAGATTTGGGACCCATGGGATGGGTACCACGCAGTATTACTTTAAAGCGTCTGCGTTTGCTCACCCAACCTCACCAAATCTCTCAGCCCCAAGAGTGTCCACCCTTATGTCTCAATCAGCTGCAGGTCTAGATATGGTCAATCCAGGTGGCATCACAGCCCCTGAACGAATTTTGTAAGAATTTCTCTCTCTTTCACTGTCTTTGTTTCAAGGGTTTTTAAAATTAATTGAGTTTTATAATGGGGTTTAGCTGCTTTTCACTGCTGTGTTTATGCAGCTTTACACCCACTTGACTCACTTACAGAGAGATATCAATACATAGGTTTTAAGATTCTTACTAGTCAGATATATTCTTGGGCGGTGAATAGGGGGTGTTGAGTCCAGTTCCCTGAGCAAGGAGTAGGTCTTGTCTATTACATATTGGGTTTATGGAACGGTATCTGAGCTAATTTGAAATCCTTGTTTTATGCATCACCCCACCTCACCTTTCCCGTTAGGCAGCCATAGTGTGTTTTCTAACCGTGTGACTCTGTTCTGTTTTGTAATTCAGTTCAAGGGTAGCGGTTTTTACATTCCCTCTATAAGTGATATCTTATGATAAGTGTCTTTTTCTGTGTGACTTATTTCACTTAGAATCGTCGTACCTAAATCCACTCATCATGCTGCTACTAGCCTTATGACGTTGATTTCATGGCTGAGTGATGTTCCATTGTACATAAGGACCACAACTTCTTTATCCATTTTTCTCTTTCCTGGGATATTTAAGGTGTAACGAAGTGGAGGTTCTTGTCAAGAGAGCAGCCCTAAACTTTGGGGTGCTTGTGTCTTGCTGATTTTTAGTTTTCCCAATTTATACGCCCATGAATGGAAGTGCCCTATGCTCTCTAAGCTGAGTTTTGTAAATGTTTCAGGACACACCGTACACTTCTCCAGAGTGGCTGTTGGCAATTTACATCCCGCCCATCAGCGTAGCAAGGCTCCCGTTTCTCCGTGGCCTGTCCTGCATTTCTGGTTTTGACACTTTATTCAGCATGGCCCTTTTGACCGATGGGAAGCGAGACTTCTTTGTAGCGCTGATTTGCCTTTCCAGGTTGCTTGGTTGGCCAAAAAGGGCGTATGCGTTTTTTCCTGAATATATTCAGGAAAAAACGCATACGCCCTTTTTGGCCAAGGGCATCATTGTCGAGGTTTTGCCGCTTTTCCTGTGCTTTAAAGGCGATTCGAATCTGCCTCCTGAAATCTGTTTCCTGCAATTCTGCCTTGCTTTCAAATCCTCTTTGTTGCCTTCCCTCAATATATTTGTAGACGAGAGTTATCATTTATAAGTCTGCAGGTTTGTGAATTGCAGTGCCCCTGAGCTCCATATTTCAACTCGCTCTCTTGGGAGCTGGCCGCAAAAGCGCAGGATTGCTTTAGGCCCTATTCTGCTTCCGGGCGGCAGACTGAGCTTGTGGTTAATTCTTCTTCCTGATGGGAAAATAGAGTGACCTGTGCCTGTCCCAACACCTAGAGCTAGTCTCTCATTGGTTCCCCCTCTTCCCGTTCATCCTCAGGACAAATTGCAACCTGTATGGAACAGGAGGTTAAAGGTGCTGTTTCTCCAAGGAGGGAGATTGCTAGTAAAGCGGCTGGAATGGCGAACCCGAGCACAAGGAGATGAGAAATGAGGTGCGTTTTAGAAACCTTTCCTGATCACTCGGTGGACCATCTTCTGGGTTTCTCATGCATGTTTTCGATGTAGGAAGATGCCCTTGAACCTGGAGATTTGGGACCCATGGGATGGGTACCACGCAGTATTACTTTAAAGCGTCTGCGTTTGCTCACCCAACCTCACCAAACCTCTCAGCCCCAAGAGTGTCCACCCTTATGTCTCAATCAGCTGCAGGTCTAGATATGGTCAATCCAGGTGGCATCACAGCCCCTGAACGAATTTTGTAAGAATTTCTCTCTCTTTCACTGTCTTTGTTTCAAGGGTTTTTAAAATTAATTGAGTTTTATAATGGGGTTTAGCTGCTTTTCACTGCTGTGTTTATGCAGCTTTACACCCACTTGACTCACTTACAGAGAGATATCAATACATAGGTTTTAAGATTCTTACTAGTCAGATATATTCTTGGGCGGTGAATAGGGGGTGTTGAGTCCAGTTCCCTGAGCAAGGAGTAGGTCTTGTCTATTACATATTGGGTTTATGGAACGGTATCTGAGCTAATTTGAAATCCTTGTTTTATGCATCACCCCACCTCACCTTTCCCGTTAGGCAGCCATAGTGTGTTTTCTAACCGTGTGACTCTGTTCTGTTTTGTAATTCAGTTCAAGGGTAGCGGTTTTTACATTCCCTCTATAAGTGATATCTTATGATAAGTGTCTTTTTCTGTGTGACTTTTTGACTTAGAATCATCGTACCTAAATCCACTCATCATGCTGCTACTAGCCTTATGACGTTGATTTCATGGCTGAGTGATGTTCCATTGTACATAAGGACCACAACTTCTTTATCCATTTTTCTCTTTCCTGGGATATTTAAGGTGTAACGAAGTGGAGGTTCTTGTCAAGAGAGCAGCCCTAAACTTTGGGGTGCTTGTGTCTTGCTGATTTTTAGTTTTCCCAATTTATACGCCCATGAGTGGAAGTGCCCTATGCTCTCTAAGCTGAGTTTTGTAAATGTTTCAGGACACACCGTACACTTCTCCAGAGTGGCTGTTGGCAATTTACATCCCGCCCATCAGCGTAGCAAGGCTCCCGTTTCTCCGTGGCCTGTCCTGCATTTCTGGTTTTGACACTTTATTCAGCATGGCCCTTTTGACCGATGGGAAGCGAGACTTCTTTGTAGCGCTGATTTGCCTTTCCAGGTTGCTTGGTTGGCCAAAAAGGGCGTATGCGTTTTTTCCTGAATATATTCAGGAAAAAACGCATACGCCCTTTTTGGCCAAGGGCATCATTGTCGAGGTTTTGCCGCTTTTCCTGTGCTTTAAAGGCGATTCGAATCTGCCTCCTGAAATCTGTTTCCTGCAATTCTGCCTTGCTTTCAAATCCTCTTTGTTGCCTTCCCTCAATATATTTGTAGACGAGAGTTATCATTTATAAGTCTGCAGGTTTGTGAATTGCAGTGCCCCTGAGCTCCATATTTCAACTCGCTCTCTTGGGAGCTGGCCGCAAAAGCGCAGGATTGCTTTAGGCCCTATTCTGCTTCCGGGCGGCAGACTGAGCTTGTGGTTAATTCTTCTTCCTGATGGGAAAATAGAGTGACCTGTGCCTGTCCCAACACCTAGAGCTAGTCTCTCATTGGTTCCCCCTCTTCCCGTTCATCCTCAGGACAAATTGCAACCTGTATGGAACAGGAGGTTAAAGGTGCTGTTTCTCCAAGGAGGGAGATTGCTAGTAAAGCGGCTGGAATGGCGAACCCGAGCACAAGGAGATGAGAAATGAGGTGCGTTTTAGAAACCTTTCCTGATCACTCGGTGGACCGTCTTCTGGGTTTCTCATGCATGTTTTCGATGTAGGAAGATGCCCTTGAACCTGGAGATTTGGGACCCATGGGATGGGTACCACGCAGTATTACTTTAAAGCGTCTGCGTTTGCTCACCCAACCTCACCAAACCTCTCAGCCCCAAGAGTGTCCACCCTTATGTCTCAATCAGCTGCAGGTCTAGATATGGTCAATCCAGGTGGCATCACAGCCCCTGAACGAATTTTGTAAGAATTTCTCTCTCTTTCACTGTCTTTGTTTCAAGGGTTTTTAAAATTAATTGAGTTTTATAATGGGGTTTAGCTGCTTTTCACTGCTGTGTTTATGCAGCTTTACACCCACTTGACTCACTTACAGAGAGATATCAATACATAGGTTTTAAGATTCTTACTAGTCAGATATATTCTTGGGCGGTGAATAGGGGGTGTTGAGTCCAGTTCCCTGAGCAAGGAGTAGGTCTTGTCTATTACATATTGGGTTTATGGAACGGTATCTGAGCTAATTTGAAATCCTTGTTTTATGCATCACCCCACCTCACCTTTCCCGTTAGGCAGCCATAGTGTGTTTTCTAACCGTGTGACTCTGTTCTGTTTTGTAATTCAGTTCAAGGGTAGCGGTTTTTACATTCCCTCTATAAGTGATATCTTATGATAAGTGTCTTTTTCTGTGTGACTTTTTGACTTAGAATCATCGTACCTAAATCCACTCATCATGCTGCTACTAGCCTTATGACGTTGATTTCATGGCTGAGTGATGTTCCATTGTACATAAGGACCACAACTTCTTTATCCATTTTTCTCTTTCCTGGGATATTTAAGGTGTAACGAAGTGGAGGTTCTTGTCAAGAGAGCAGCCCTAAACTTTGGGGTGCTTGTGTCTTGCTGATTTTTAGTTTTCCCAATTTATACGCCCATGAGTGGAAGTGCCCTATGCTCTCTAAGCTGAGTTTTGTAAATGTTTCAGGACACACCGTACACTTCTCCAGAGTGGCTGTTGGCAATTTACATCCCGCCCATCAGCGTAGCAAGGCTCCCGTTTCTCCGTGGCCTGTCCTGCATTTCTGGTTTTGACACTTTATTCAGCATGGCCCTTTTGACCGATGGGAAGCGAGACTTCTTTGTAGCGCTGATTTGCCTTTCCAGGTTGCTTGGTTGGCCAAAAAGGGCGTATGCGTTTTTTCCTGAATATATTCAGGAAAAAACGCATACGCCCTTTTTGGCCAAGGGCATCATTGTCGAGGTTTTGCCGCTTTTCCTGTGCTTTAAAGGCGATTCGAATCTGCCTCCTGAAATCTGTTTCCTGCAATTCTGCCTTGCTTTCAAATCCTCTTTGTTGCCTTCCCTCAATATATTTGTAGACGAGAGTTATCATTTATAAGTCTGCAGGTTTGTGAATTGCAGTGCCCCTGAGCTCCATATTTCAACTCGCTCTCTTGGGAGCTGGCCGCAAAAGCGCAGGATTGCTTTAGGCCCTATTCTGCTTCCGGGCGGCAGACTGAGCTTGTGGTTAATTCTTCTTCCTGATGGGAAAATAGAGTGACCTGTGCCTGTCCCAACACCTAGAGCTAGTCTCTCATTGGTTCCCCCTCTTCCCGTTCATCCTCAGGACAAATTGCAACCTGTATGGAACAGGAGGTTAAAGGTGCTGATTCTCCAAGGAGGGAGATTGCTAGTAAAGCGGCTGGAATGGCGAACCCGAGCACAAGGAGATGAGAAATGAGGTGCGTTTTAGAAACCTTTCCCGATCACTCGGTGGACCATCTTCTGGGTTTCTCATGCATGTTTTCGATGTAGGAAGATGCCCTTGAACCTGGAGATTTGGGACCCATGGGATGGGTACCACGCAGTATTAATTTAAAGCGTCTGCGTTTGCTCACCCAACCTCACCAAACCTCTCAGCCCCAAGAGTGTCCACCCTTATGTCTCAATCAGCTGCAGGTCTAGATATGGTCAATCCAGGTGGCATCACAGCCCCTGAACGAATTTTGTAAGAATTTCTCTCTCTTTCACTGTCTTTGTTTCACGGGTTTTTAAAATTAATTGAGTTTTATAATGGGGTTTAGCTGCTTTTCACTGCTGTGTTTATGCAGCTTTACACCCACTTGACTCACTTACAGAGAGATATCAATACATAGGTTTTAAGATTCTTACTAGTCAGATGTATTCTTGGGCGGTGAATAGGGGGTGTTGAGTCCAGTTCCCTGAGCAAGGAGTAGGTCTTGTCTATTACATATTGGGTTTATGGAACGGTATCTGAGCTAATTTGAAACACTTGTTTTATGCATCTCCCCACCTCACCTTTCCCGTTAGGCAGCCATAGTGTGTTTTCTAACCGTGTGTCTCTGTTCTGTTTTGTAATTCAGTTCAAGTGTAGCGGTTTTTACATTCCCTCTATAAGTGATATCTTATGATAAGTGTCTTTTTCTGTGTGACTTATTTGACTTAGAATCGTCGTACCTAAATCCACTCATCATGCTGCTACTAGCCTTATGACGTTGATTTCATGGCTGAGTGATGTTCCATTGTACATAAGGACCACAACTTCTTTATCCATTTTTCTCTTTCCTGGGATATTTAAGGTGTAACGAAGTGGAGGTTCTTGTCAACAGAGCAGCCCTAAACTTTGGGGTGCTTGTGTCTTGCTGATTTTTAGTTTTCCCAATTTATACGCCCATGAGTGGAAGTGCCCTATGCTCTCTAAGCTGAGTTTTGTAAATGTTTCAGGACACACCGTACACTTCTCCAGAGTGGCTGTTGGCAATTTACATCCCGCCCATCAGCGTAGCAAGGCTCCCGTTTCTCCGTGGCCTGTCCTGCATTTCTGGTTTTGACACTTTATTCAGCATGGCCCTTTTGACCGATGGGAAGCGAGACTTCTTTGTAGCGCTGATTTGCCTTTCCAGGTTGCTTGGTTGGCCAAAAAGGGCGGATTCGTTTTTTCCTGAATATATTCAGGAAAAAACGCATACGCCCTTTTTGGCCAAGGGCATCATTGTCGAGGTTTTGCCGCTTTTCCTGTGCTTTAAAGGCGATTCGAATCTGCCTCCTGAAATCTGTTTCCTGCAAATCTGCCTTGCTTTCAAATCCTCTTTGTTGCCTTCCCTCAATATATTTGTAGACGAGAGTTATCATTTATAATTCTGCAGGTTTGTGAATTGCAGTGCCCCTGAGCTCCATATTTCAACTCGCTCTCTTGGGAGCTGGCCGCAAAAGCGCAGGATTGCTTTAGGCCCTATTCTGCTTCCGGGCGGCAGACTGAGCTTGTGGTTAATTCTTCTTCCTGATGGGAAAATAGAGTGACCTGTGCCTGTCCCAACACCTAGAGCTAGTCTCTCATTGGTTCCCCCGCTTCCCGTTCATCCTCAGGACAAATTGCAACCTGTATGGAACAGGAGGTTAAAGGTGCTGATTCTCCAAGGAGGGAGATTGCTAGTAAAGCGGCTGGAATGGCGAACCCGAGCACAAGGAGATGAGAAATGAGGTGCGTTTTAGAAACCTTTCCCGATCACTCGGTGGACCATCTTCTGGGTTTCTCATGCATGTTTTCGATGTAGGAAGATGCCCTTGAACCTGGAGATTTGGGACCCATGGGATGGGTACCACGCAGTATTACTTTAAAGCGTCTGCGTTTGCTCACCCAACCTCACCAAACCTCTCAGCCCCAAGAGTGTCCACCCTTATGTCTCAATCAGCTGCAGGTCTAGATATGGTCAATCCAGGTGGCATCACAGCCCCTGAACGAATTTTGTAAGAATTTCTTTCTCTTTCACTGTCTTTGTTTCAAGGGTTTTTAAAATTAATTGAGTTTTATAATGGGGTTTAGCTGCTTTTCACTGCTGTGTTTATGCAGCTTTACACCCACTTGACTCACTTACAGAGAGATATCAATACATAGGTTTTAAGATTCTTTCTAGTCAGATATATTCTTGGGCGGTGAATAGGGGGTGTTGAGTCCAGTTCCCTGAGCAAGGAGTAGGTCTTGTCTATTACATATTGGGTTCATGGAACGGTATCTGAGCTAATTTGAAACCCTTGTTTTATGCATCACCCCACCTCACCTTTCCCGTTAGGCAGCCATAGTGTGTTTTCTAACCGTGTGACTCTGTTCTGTTTTGTAATTCAGTTCAAGGGTAGCGGTTTTTACATTCCCTCTGTAAGTGATATCTTATGATAAGTGTCTTTTTCTGTGTGACTTATTTCACTTAGAATCGTCGTACCTAAATCCACTCATCATGCTGCTACTAGCCTTATGACGTTGATTTCATGGCTGAGTGATGTTCCATTGTACATAAGGACCACAACTTCTTTATCCATTTTTCTCTTTCCTGGGATATTTAAGGTGTAACGAAGTGGAGGTTCTTGTCAAGAGAGCAGCCCTAAACTTTGGGGTGCTTGTGTCTTGCTGATTTTTAGTTTTCCCAATTTATACGCCCATGAGTGGAAGTGCCCTATGCTCTCTAAGCTGAGTTTTGTAAATGTTTCAGGACACACCGTACACTTCTCCAGAGTGGCTGTTGGCAATTTACATCCCGCCCATCAGCGTAGCAAGGCTCCCGTTTCTCCGTGGCCTGTCCTGCATTTCTGGTTTTGACACTTTATTCAGCATGGCCCTTTTGACCGATGGGAAGCGAGACTTCTTTGTAGCGCTGATTTGCCTTTCCAGGTTGCTTGGTTGGCCAAAAAGGGCGTATGCGTTTTTTCCTGAATATATTCAGGAAAAAACGCATACGCCCTTTTTGGCCAAGGGCATCATTGTCGAGGTTTTGCCGCTTTTCCTGTGCTTTAAAGGCGATTCGAATCTGCCTCCTGAAATCTGTTTCCTTCAAATCTGCCTTGCTTTCAAATCCTCTTTGTTGCCTTCCCTCAATATATTTGTAGACGAGAGTTATCATTTATAAGTCTGCAGGTTTGTGAATTGCAGTGCCCCTGAGCTCCATATTTCAACTCGCTCTCTTGGGAGCTGGCCGCAAAAGCGCAGGATTGCTTTAGGACCTATTCTGCTTCCGGGCGGCAGACTGAGCTTGTGGTTAATTCTTCTTCCTGATTGGAAAATAGAGTGACCTGTGCCTGTCCCAACACCTAGAGCTAGTCTCTCATTGGTTCCCCCTCTTCCCGTTCATCCTCAGGACAAATTGCAACCTGTATGGAACAGGAGGTTAAAGGTGCTGATTCTCCAAGGAGGGAGATTGCTAGTAAAGCGGCTGGAATGGCGAACCCGAGCACAAGGAGATGAGAAATGAGGTGCGTTTTAGAAACCTTTCCTGATCACTCGGTGGACCATCTTCTGGGTTTCTCATGCATGTTTTCGATGTAGGAAGATGCCCTTGAACCTGGAGATTTGGGACCCATGGGATGGGTACCACGCAGTATTACTTTAAAGCGTCTGCGTTTGCTCACCCAACCTCACCAAACCTCTCAGCCCCAAGAGTGTCCACCCTTATGTCTCAATCAGCTGCAGGTCTAGATATGGTCAATCCAGGTGGCATCACAGCCCCTGAACGAATTTTGTAAGAATTTCTCCCTCTTTCACTGTCTTTGTTTCAAGGGTTTTTAAAATTAATTGAGTTTTATAATGGGGTTTAGCTGCTTTTCACTGCTGTGTTTATGCAGCTTTACACCCACTTGACTCACTTACAGAGAGATATCAATACATAGGTTTTAAGATTCTTACTAGTCAGATATATTCTTGGGCGGTGAATAGGGGGTGTTGAGTCCAGTTCCCTGAGCAAGGAGTAGGTCTTGTCTATTAAATATTGGGTTTATGGAACGGTATCTTAGCTAATTTGAAATCCTTGTTTTATGCATCACCCCACCTCACCTTTCCCGTTAGGCAGCCATAGTGTGTTTTCTAACCGTGTGACTCTGTTCTGTTTTGTAATTCAGTTCAAGGGTAGCGGTTTTTACATTCCCTCTATAAGTGATATCTTATGATAAGTGTCTTTTTCTGTGTGACTTATTTCACTTAGAATCGTCGTACCTAAATCCACTCATCATGCTGCTACTAGCCTTATGACGTTGATTTCTTGGCTGAGTGATGTTCCATTGTACATAAGGACCACAACTTCTTTATCCATTTTTCTCTTTCCTGGGATATTTAAGGTGTAACGAAGTGGAGGTTCTTGTCAAGAGAGCAGCCCTAAACTTTGGGGTGCTTGTGTCTTGCTGATTTTTAGTTTTCCCAATTTATACGCCCATGAGTGGAAGTGCCCTATGCTCTCTAAGCTGAGTTTTGTAAATGTTTCAGGACACACCGTACACTTCTCCAGAGTGGCTGTTGGCAATTTACATCCCGCCCATCAGCGTAGCAAGGCTCCCGTTTCTCCGTGGCCTGTCCTGCATTTCTGGTTTTGACACTTTATTCAGCATGGCCCTTTTGACCGATGGGAAGCGAGACTTCTTTGTAGCGCTGATTTGCCTTTCCAGGTTGCTTGGTTGGCCAAAAAGGGCGTATGCGTTTTTTCCTGAATATATTCAGGAAAAAACGCATACGCCCTTTTTGGCCAAGGGCATCATTGTCGAGGTTTTGCCGCTTTTCCTGTGCTTTAAAGGCGATTCGAATCTGCCTCCTGAAATCTGTTTCCTGCAAATCTGCCTTGCTTTCAAATCCTCTTTGTTGCCTTCCCTCAATATATTTGTAGACGAGAGTTATCATTTATAATTCTGCAGGTTTGTGAATTGCAGTGCCCCTGAGCTCCATATTTCAACTCGCTCTCTTGGGAGCTGGCCGCAAAAGCGCAGGATTGCTTTAGGCCCTATTCTGCTTCCGGGCGGCAGACTGAGCTTGTGGTTAATTCTTCTTCCTGATGGGAAAATAGAGTGACCTGTGCCTGTCCCAACACCTAGAGCTAGTCTCTCATTGGTTCCCCCGCTTCCCGTTCATCCTCAGGACAAATTGCAACCTGTATGGAACAGGAGGTTAAAGGTGCTGATTCTCCAAGGAGGGAGATTGCTAGTAAAGCGGCTGGAATGGCGAACCCGAGCACAAGGAGATGAGAAATGAGGTGCGTTTTAGAAACCTTTCCCGATCACTCGGTGGACCATCTTCTGGGTTTCTCATGCATGTTTTCGATGTAGGAAGATGCCCTTGAACCTGGAGATTTGGGACCCATGGGATGGGTACCACGCAGTATTACTTTAAAGCGTCTGCGTTTGCTCACCCAACCTCACCAAACCTCTCAGCCCCAAGAGTGTCCACCCTTATGTCTCAATCAGCTGCAGGTCTAGATATGGTCAATCCAGGTGGCATCACAGCCCCTGAACGAATTTTGTAAGAATTTCTCTCTCTTTCACTGTCTTTGTTTC
This sequence comes from Eschrichtius robustus, assembly GCF_028021215.1. Taxonomy (NCBI): domain Eukaryota; kingdom Metazoa; phylum Chordata; class Mammalia; order Artiodactyla; family Eschrichtiidae; genus Eschrichtius; species Eschrichtius robustus. The sequence continues at coordinate 85,786 of NW_027175575.1, forward strand.
AAGGGTTTTTAAAATTAATTGAGTTTTATAATGGGGTTTAGCTGCTTTTCACTGCTGTGTTTATGCAGCTTTACACCCACTTGACTCACTTACAGAGAGATATCAATACATAGGTTTTAAGATTCTTTCTAGTCAGATATATTCTTGGGCGGTGAATAGGGGGTGTTGAGTCCAGTTCCCTGAGCAAGGAGTAGGTCTTGTCTATTACATATTGGGTTCATGGAACGGTATCTGAGCTAATTTGAAACCCTTGTTTTATGCATCACCCCACCTCACCTTTCCCGTTAGGCAGCCATAGTGTGTTTTCTAACCGTGTGACTCTGTTCTGTTTTGTAATTCAGTTCAAGGGTAGCGGTTTTTACATTCCCTCTGTAAGTGATATCTTATGATAAGTGTCTTTTTCTGTGTGACTTATTTCACTTAGAATCGTCGTACCTAAATCCACTCATCATGCTGCTACTAGCCTTATGACGTTGATTTCATGGCTGAGTGATGTTCCATTGTACATAAGGACCACAACTTCTTTATCCATTTTTCTCTTTCCTGGGATATTTAAGGTGTAACGAAGTGGAGGTTCTTGTCAAGAGAGCAGCCCTAAACTTTGGGGTGCTTGTGTCTTGCTGATTTTTAGTTTTCCCAATTTATACGCCCATGAGTGGAAGTGCCCTATGCTCTCTAAGCTGAGTTTTGTAAATGTTTCAGGACACACCGTACACTTCTCCAGAGTGGCTGTTGGCAATTTACATCCCGCCCATCAGCGTAGCAAGGCTCCCGTTTCTCCGTGGCCTGTCCTGCATTTCTGGTTTTGACACTTTATTCAGCATGGCCCTTTTGACCGATGGGAAGCGAGACTTCTTTGTAGCGCTGATTTGCCTTTCCAGGTTGCTTGGTTGGCCAAAAAGGGCGTATGCGTTTTTTCCTGAATATATTCAGGAAAAAACGCATACGCCCTTTTTGGCCAAGGGCATCATTGTCGAGGTTTTGCCGCTTTTCCTGTGCTTTAAAGGCGATTCGAATCTGCCTCCTGAAATCTGTTTCCTTCAAATCTGCCTTGCTTTCAAATCCTCTTTGTTGCCTTCCCTCAATATATTTGTAGACGAGAGTTATCATTTATAAGTCTGCAGGTTTGTGAATTGCAGTGCCCCTGAGCTCCATATTTCAACTCGCTCTCTTGGGAGCTGGCCGCAAAAGCGCAGGATTGCTTTAGGACCTATTCTGCTTCCGGGCGGCAGACTGAGCTTGTGGTTAATTCTTCTTCCTGATTGGAAAATAGAGTGACCTGTGCCTGTCCCAACACCTAGAGCTAGTCTCTCATTGGTTCCCCCTCTTCCCGTTCATCCTCAGGACAAATTGCAACCTGTATGGAACAGGAGGTTAAAGGTGCTGATTCTCCAAGGAGGGAGATTGCTAGTAAAGCGGCTGGAATGGCGAACCCGAGCACAAGGAGATGAGAAATGAGGTGCGTTTTAGAAACCTTTCCTGATCACTCGGTGGACCATCTTCTGGGTTTCTCATGCATGTTTTCGATGTAGGAAGATGCCCTTGAACCTGGAGATTTGGGACCCATGGGATGGGTACCACGCAGTATTACTTTAAAGCGTCTGCGTTTGCTCACCCAACCTCACCAAACCTCTCAGCCCCAAGAGTGTCCACCCTTATGTCTCAATCAGCTGCAGGTCTAGATATGGTCAATCCAGGTGGCATCACAGCCCCTGAACGAATTTTGTAAGAATTTCTCCCTCTTTCACTGTCTTTGTTTCAAGGGTTTTTAAAATTAATTGAGTTTTATAATGGGGTTTAGCTGCTTTTCACTGCTGTGTTTATGCAGCTTTACACCCACTTGACTCACTTACAGAGAGATATCAATACATAGGTTTTAAGATTCTTACTAGTCAGATATATTCTTGGGCGGTGAATAGGGGGTGTTGAGTCCAGTTCCCTGAGCAAGGAGTAGGTCTTGTCTATTAAATATTGGGTTTATGGAACGGTATCTGAGCTAATTTGAAATCCTTGTTTTATGCATCACCCCACCTCACCTTTCCCGTTAGGCAGCCATAGTGTGTTTTCTAACCGTGTGACTCTGTTCTGTTTTGTAATTCAGTTCAAGGGTAGCGGTTTTTACATTCCCTCTATAAGTGATATCTTATGATAAGTGTCTTTTTCTGTGTGACTTATTTCACTTAGAATCGTCGTACCTAAATCCACTCATCATGCTGCTACTAGCCTTATGACGTTGATTTCTTGGCTGAGTGATGTTCCATTGTACATAAGGACCACAACTTCTTTATCCATTTTTCTCTTTCCTGGGATATTTAAGGTGTAACGAAGTGGAGGTTCTTGTCAAGAGAGCAGCCCTAAACTTTGGGGTGCTTGTGTCTTGCTGATTTTTAGTTTTCCCAATTTATACGCCCATGAGTGGAAGTGCCCTATGCTCTCTAAGCTGAGTTTTGTAAATGTTTCAGGACACACCGTACACTTCTCCAGAGTGGCTGTTGGCAATTTACATCCCGCCCATCAGCGTAGCAAGGCTCCCGTTTCTCCGTGGCCTGTCCTGCATTTCTGGTTTTGACACTTTATTCAGCATGGCCCTTTTGACCGATGGGAAGCGAGACTTCTTTGTAGCGCTGATTTGCCTTTCCAGGTTGCTTGGTTGGCCAAAAAGGGCGTATGCGTTTTTTCCTGAATATATTCAGGAAAAAACGCATACGCCCTTTTTGGCCAAGGGCATCATTGTCGAGGTTTTGCCGCTTTTCCTGTGCTTTAAAGGCGATTCGAATCTGCCTCCTGAAATCTGTTTCCTGCAAATCTGCCTTGCTTTCAAATCCTCTTTGTTGCCTTCCCTCAATATATTTGTAGACGAGAGTTATCATTTATAAGTCTGCAGGTTTGTGAATTGCAGTGCCCCTGAGCTCCATTTTTCAACTCGCTCTCTTGGGAGCTGGCCGCAAAAGCGCAGGAGTGCTTTAGGCCCTATTCTGCTTCCGGGCGGCAGACTGATCTTGTGGTTAATTCTTCTTCCTGATGGGAAAATAGAGTGACCTGTGCCTGTCCCAACACCTAGAGCTAGTCTCTCATTGGTTCCCCCTCTTCCCGTTCATCCTCAGGACAAATTGCAACCTGTATGGAACAGGAGGTTAAAGGTGCTGATTCTCCAAGGTGGGAGAATGCTAGTAAAGCGGCTGGAATGGCGTACCCGAGCACAAGGAGATGAGAAATGAGGTGCGGTTTAGAAACCTTTCCCGTTCACACGGTGTAACTTCTTCTGGGTTTCTCATGCATGGTTTCGATGTAGGAAGATGCCCTTGAACCTGGAGATTTGGGACTCATGGGATGGGTACCACGCAGTATTACTTTAAAGGGTCTGCGTTTGCTCACCCAACCTCACCAAACCCCTCAGCCCCAAGAGTGTCCACCCTTATGTCTCAATCAGCTGCGGGTCTAGATATGGTCAATCCAGGTGGCATCACAGCGCCTGAACGAATTTTGTAAGAATTTCTCTCCCTTTCACTGTCTTTGTTTCACGGGTTTTTAAAATTAATTGAGTTTTATAAAGGGGTTTAGCTGCTTTTCACTGCTGTGTTTATGCAGCTTTACACCCACTTGACTCACTTACAGAGAGATATCAATACATAGGTTTTAAGATTCTTACTAGTCAGATATATTCTTGGGCGGTGAATAGGGGGTGTTGAGTCCAGTTCCCTGAGCAAGGAGTAGGTCTTGTCTATTACATATTGGGTTTATGGAACGGTATCTGAGCTAATTTGAAATCCTTGTTTTATGCATCACCCCACCTCACCTTTCCCGTTAGGCAGCCATAGTGTGTTTTCTAACCGTGTGACTCTGTTCTGTTTTGTAATTCAGTTCAAGGGTAGCGGTTTTTACATTCCCTCTATAAGTGATATCTTATGATAAGTGTCTTTTTCTGTGTGACTTATTTCACTTAGAATCGTCGTACCTAAATCCACTCATCATGCTGCTACTAGCCTTATGACGTTGATTTCATGGCTGAGTGATGTTCCATTGTACATAATGACCACAAGTTCTTTATCCATTTTTCTCTTTCCTGGGATATTTAAGGTGTAACGAAGTGGAGGTTCTTGTCAACAGAGCAGCCCTAAACTTTGGGGTGCTTGTGTCTTGCTGATTTTTAGTTTTCCCAATTTATACGCCCATGAGTGGAAGTGCCCTATGCTCTCTAAGCTGAGTTTTGTAAATGTTTCAGGACACACCGTACACTTCTCCAGAGTGGCTGTTGGCAATTTACATCCCGCCCATCAGCGTAGCAAGGCTCCCGTTTCTCCGTGGCCTGTCCTGCATTTCTGGTTTTGACACTTTATTCAGCATGGCCCTTTTGACCGATGGGAAGCGAGACTTCTTTGTAGCGCTGATTTGCCTTTCCAGGTTGCTTGGTTGGCCAAAAAGGGCGGATGCGTTTTTTCCTGAATATATTCAGGAAAAAACGCATACGCCCTTTTTGGCCAAGGGCATCATTGTCGAGGTTTTGCCACTTTTCCTGTGCTTTAAAGGCGATTCGAATCTGCCTCCTGAAATCTGTTTCCTGCAAATCTGCCTTGCTTTCAAATCCTCTTTGTTGCCTTCCCTCAATATATTTGTAGACGAGAGTTATCATTTATAAGTCTGCAGGTTTGTGAATTGCAGTGCCCCTGAGCTCCATTTTTCAACTCGCTCTCTTGGGAGCTGGCCGCAAAAGCGCAGGATTGCTTTAGGCCCTATTCTGCTTTCGGGCGGCAGACTGATCTTGTGGTTAATTCTTCTTCCTGATGGGAAAATAGAGTGACCTGTGCCTGTCCCAACACCTAGAGCTAGTCTCTCATTGGTTCCCCCTCTTCCCGTTCATCCTCAGGACAAATTGCAACCTGTATGGAACAGGAGGTTAAAGGTGCTGATTCTCCAAGGAGGGAGATTGCTAGTAAAGCGGCTGGAATGGCGAACCCGAGCACAAGGAGATGAGAAATGAGGTGCGTTTTAGAAACCTTTCCCGATCACTCGGTGGACCATCTTCTGGGTTTCTCATGCATGTTTTCGATGTAGGAAGATGCCCTTGAACCTGGAGATTTGGGACCCATGGGATGGGTACCACGCAGTATTACTTTAAAGCGTCTGCGTTTGCTCACCCAACCTCACCAAACATCTCAGCCCCAAGAGTGTCCACCCTTATGTCTCAATCAGCTGCAGGTCTAGATATGGTCAATCCAGGTGGCATCACAGCCCCTGAACGAATTTTGTAAGAATTTCTCTCTCTTTCACTGTCTTTGTTTCACGGGTTTTTAAAATTAATTGAGTTTTATAATGGGGTTTAGCTGCTTTTCACTGCTGTGTTTATGCAGCTTTACACCCACTTGACTCACTTACAGAGAGATATCAATACATAGGTTTTAAGATTCTTACTAGTCAGATATATTCTTGGGCGGTGAATAGGGGGTGTTGAGTCCAGTTCCCTGAGCAAGGAGTAGGTCTTGTCTATTACATATTGGGTTTATGGAACGGTATCTGAGCTAATTTGAAATCCTTGTTTTATGCATCACCCCACCTCACCTTTCCCGTTAGGCAGCCATAGTGTGTTTTCTAACCGTGTGACTCTGTTCTGTTTTGTAATTCAGTTCAAGGGTAGCGGTTTTTACATTCCCTCTGTAAGTGATATCTTATGATAAGTGTCTTTTTCTGTGTGACTTATTTCACTTAGAATCGTCGTACCTAAATGCACTCATCATGCTGCTACTAGCCTTATGACGTTGATTTCATAGCTGAGTGATGTTCCATTGTACATAAGGACCACAACTTCTTTATCCATTTTTCTCTTTCCTGGGATATTTAAGGTGTAACGAAGTGGAGGTTCTTGTCAAGAGAGCAGCCCTAAACTTTGGGGTGCTTGTGTCTTGCTGATTTTTAGTTTTCCCAATTTATACGCCCATGAGTGGAAGTGCCCTATGCTCTCTAAGCTGAGTTTTGTAAATGTTTCAGGACACACCGTACACTTCTCCAGAGTGGCTGTTGGCAATTTACATCCCGCCCATCAGCGTAGCAAGGCTCCCGTTTCTCCGTGGCCTGTCCTGCATTTCTGGTTTTGACACTTTATTCAGCATGGCCCTTTTGACCGATGGGAAGCGAGACTTCTTTGTAGCGCTGATTTGCCTTTCCATGTTGCTTGGTTGGCCAAAAAGGGCGTATGCGTTTTTTCCTGAATATATTCAGGAAAAAACGCATACGCCCTTTTTGGCCAAGGGCATCATTGTCGAGGTTTTGCCGCTTTTCCTGTGCTTTAAAGGCGATTCGAATCTGCCTCCTGAAATCTGTTTCCTTCAAATCTGCCTTGCTTTCAAATCCTCTTTGTTGCCTTCCCTCAATATATTTGTAGACGAGAGTTATCATTTATAAGTCTGCAGGTTTGTGAATTGCAGTGCCCCTGAGCTCCATATTTCAACTCGCTCTCTTGGGAGCTGGCCGCAAAAGCGCAGGATTGCTTTAGGACCTATTCTGCTTCCGGGCGGCAGACTGAGCTTGTGGTTAATTCTTCTTCCTGATGGGAAAATAGAGTGACCTGTGCCTGTCCCAACACCTAGAGCTAGTCTCTCATTGGTTCCCCCTCTTCCCGTTCATCCTCAGGACAAATTGCAACCTGTATGGAACAGGAGGTTAAAGGTGCTGATTCTCCAAGGAGGGAGATTGCTAGTAAAGCGGCTGGAATGGCGAACCCGAGCACAAGGAGATGAGAAATGAGGTGCGTTTTAGAAACCTTTCCTGATCACTCGGTGGACCATCTTCTGGGTTTCTCATGCATGTTTTCGATGTAGGAAGATGCCCTTGAACCTGGAGATTTGGGACCCATGGGATGGGTACCACGCAGTATTACTTTAAAGCGTCTGCGTTTGCTCACCCAACCTCACCAAACCTCTCAGCCCCAAGAGTGTCCACCCTTATGTCTCAATCAGCTGCAGGTCTAGATATGGTCAATCCAGGTGGCATCACAGCCCCTGAACGAATTTTGTAAGAATTTCTCTCTCTTTCACTGTCTTTGTTTCAAGGGTTTTTAAAATTAATTGAGTTTTATAATGGGGTTTAGCTGCTTTTCACTGCTGTGTTTATGCAGCTTTACACCCACTTGACTCACTTACAGAGAGATATCAATACATAGGTTTTAAGATTCTTACTAGTCAGATATATTCTTGGGCGGTGAATAGGGGGTGTTGAGTCCAGTTCCCTGAGCAAGGAGTAGGTCTTGTCTATTACATATTGGGTTCATGGAACGGTATCTGAGCTAATTTGAAACCCTTGTTTTATGCATCACCCCACCTCACCTTTTCCGTTAGGCAGCCATAGTGTGTTTTCTAACCGTGTGACTCTGTTCTGTTTTGTAATTCAGTTCAAGGGCAGCGGTTTTTACATTCCCTCTATAGGTGATATCTTATGATAAGTGTCTTTTTCTGTGTGACTTATTTGACTTAGAATCGTCGTACCTAAATCCACTCATCATGCTGCTACTAGCCTTATGACGTTGATTTCATGGCTGAGTGATATTCCATTGTACATAAGGACCACAACTTCTTTATCCATTTTTCTCTTTCCTGGGATATTTAAGGTGTAACGAAGTGGAGGTTCTTGTCAACAGAGCAGCCCTAAACTTTGGGGTGCTTGTGTCTTGCTGATTTTTAGTTTTCCCAATTTATACGCCCATGAGTGGAAGTGCCCTATGCTCTCTAAGCTGAGTTTTGTAAATGTTTCAGGACACACCGTACACTTCTCCAGAGTGGCTGTTGGCAATTTACATCCCGCCCATCAGCGTAGCAAGGCTCCCGTTTCTCCGTGGCCTGTCCTGCATTTCTGGTTTTGACACTTTATTCAGCATGGCCCTTTTGACCGATGGGAAGCGAGACTTCTTTGTAGCGCTGATTTGCCTTTCCAGGTTGCTTGGTTGGCCAAAAAGGGCGTATGCGTTTTTTCCTGAATATATTCAGGAAAAAACGCATACGCCCTTTTTGGCCAAGGGCATCATTGTCGAGGTTTTGCCGCTTTTCCTGTGCTTTAAAGGCGATTCGAATCTGCCTCCTGAAATCTGTTTCCTGCAAATCTGCCTTGCTTTCAAATCCTCTTTGTTGCCTTCCCTCAATATATTTGTAGACGAGAGTTATCATTTATAAGTCTGCAGGTTTGTGAATTGCAGTGCCCCTGAGCTCCATTTTTCAACTCGCTCTCTTGGGAGCTGGCCGCAAAAGCGCAGGATTGCTTTAGGCCCTATTCTGCTTTCGGGCGGCAGACTGATCTTGTGGTTAATTCTTCTTCCTGATGGGAAAATAGAGTGACCTGTGCCTGTCCCAACACCTAGAGCTAGTCTCTCATTGGTTCCCCCTCTTCCCGTTCATCCTCAGGACAAATTGCAACCTGTATGGAACAGGAGGTTAAAGGTGCTGATTCTCCAAGGAGGGAGATTGCTAGTAAAGCGGCTGGAATGGCGAACCCGAGCACAAGGAGATGAGAAATGAGGTGCGTTTTAGAAACCTTTCCCGATCACTCGGTGGACCATCTTCTGGGTTTCTCATGCATGTTTTCGATGTAGGAAGATGCCCTTGAACCTGGAGATTTGGGACCCATGGGATGGGTACCACGCAGTATTACTTTAAAGCGTCTGCGTTTGCTCACCCAACCTCACCAAACATCTCAGCCCCAAGAGTGTCCACCCTTATGTCTCAATCAGCTGCAGGTCTAGATGTGGTCAATCCAGGTGGCATCACAGCCCCTGAAAGAATTTTGTAAGAATTTCTCTCTCTTTCACTGTCTTTGTTTCACGGGTTTTTAAAATTAATTGAGTTTTATAATGGGGTTTAGCTGCTTTTCACTGCTGTGTTTATGCAGCTTTACACCCACTTGACTCACTTACAGAGAGATATCAATACATAGGTTTTAAGATTCTTACTAGTCAGATATATTCTTGGGCGGTGAATAGGGGGTGTTGAGTCCAGTTCCCTGAGCAAGGAGTAGGTCTTGTCTATTACATATTGGGTTTATGGAACGGTATCTGAGCTAATTTGAAATCCTTGTTTTATGCATCACCCCACCTCACCTTTCCCGTTAGGCAGCCATAGTGTGTTTTCTAACCGTGTGACTCTGTTCTGTTTTGTAATTCAGTTCAAGGGTAGCGGTTTTTACATTCCCTCTGTAAGTGATATCTTATGATAAGTGTCTTTTTCTGTGTGACTTATTTCACTTAGAATCGTCGTACCTAAATCCACTCATCATGCTGCTACTAGCCTTATGACGTTGATTTCATGGCTGAGTGATGTTCCATTGTACATAAGGACCACAACTTCTTTATCCATTTTTCTCTTTCCTGGGATATTTAAGGTGTAACGAAGTGGAGGTTCTTGTCAAGAGAGCAGCCCTAAACTTTGGGGTGCTTGTGTCTTGCTGATTTTTAGTTTTCCCAATTTATACGCCCATGAGTGGAAGTGCCCTATGCTCTCTAAGCTGAGTTTTGTAAATGTTTCAGGACACACCGTACACTTCTCCAGAGTGGCTGTTGGCAATTTACATCCCGCCCATCAGCGTAGCAAGGCTCCCGTTTCTCCGTGGCCTGTCCTGCATTTCTGGTTTTGACACTTTATTCAGCATGGCCCTTTTGACCGATGGGAAGCGAGACTTCTTTGTAGCGCTGATTTGCCTTTCCATGTTGCTTGGTTGGCCAAAAAGGGCGTATGCGTTTTTTCCTGAATATATTCAGGAAAAAACGCATACGCCCTTTTTGGCCAAGGGCATCATTGTCGAGGTTTTGCCGCTTTTCCTGTGCTTTAAAGGCGATTCGAATCTGCCTCCTGAAATCTGTTTCCTTCAAATCTGCCTTGCTTTCAAATCCTCTTTGTTGCCTTCCCTCAATATATTTGTAGACGAGAGTTATCATTTATAAGTCTGCAGGTTTGTGAATTGCAGTGCCCCTGAGCTCCATATTTCAACTCGCTCTCTTGGGAGCTGGCCGCAAAAGCGCAGGATTGCTTTAGGCCCTATTCTGCTTCCGGGCGGCAGACTGAGCTTGTGGTTAATTCTTCTTCCTGATGGGAAAATAGAGTGACCTGTGCCTGTCCCAACACCTAGAGCTAGTCTCTCATTGGTTCCCCCTCTTCCCGTTCATCCTCAGGACAAATTGCAACCTGTATGGAACAGGAGGTTAAAGGTGCTGATTCTCCAAGGAGGGAGATTGCTAGTAAAGCGGCTGGAATGGCGAACCCGAGCACAAGGAGATGAGAAATGAGGTGCGTTTTAGAAACCTTTCCTGATCACTCGGTGGACCATCTTCTGGGTTTCTCATGCATGTTTTCGATGTAGGAAGATGCCCTTGAACCTGGAGATTTGGGACCCATGGGATGGGTACCACGCAGTATTACTTTAAAGCGTCTGCGTTTGCTCACCCAACCTCACCAAACCTCTCAGCCCCAAGAGTGTCCACCCTTATGTCTCAATCAGCTGCAGGTCTAGATATGGTCAATCCAGGTGGCATCACAGCCCCTGAACGAATTTTGTAAGAATTTCTCTCTCTTTCACTGTCTTTGTTTCAAGGGTTTTTAAAATTAATTGAGTTTTATAATGGGGTTTTGCTGCTTTTCACTGCTGTGTTTATGCAGCTTTACACCCACTTGACTCACTTACAGAGAGATATCAATACATAGGTTTTAAGATTCTTACTAGTCAGATATATTCTTGGGCGGTGAATAGGGGGTGTTGAGTCCAGTTCCCTGAGCAAGGAGTAGGTCTTGTCTATTACATATTGGGTTCATGGAACGGTATCTGAGCTAATTTGAAACCCTTGTTTTATGCATCACCCTACCTCACCTTTCCCGTTAGGCAGCCATAGTGTGTTTTCTAACCGTGTGACTCTGTTCTGTTTTGTAATTCAGTTCAAGGGCAGCGGTTTTTACATTCCCTCTATAGGTGATATCTTATGATAAGTGTCTTTTTCTGTGTGACTTATTTGACTTAGAATCGTCGTACCTAAATCCACTCATCATGCTGCTACTAGCCTTATGACGTTGATTTCATGGCTGAGTGATATTCCATTGTACATAAGGACCACAACTTCTTTATCCATTTTTCTCTTTCCTGGGATATTTAAGGTGTAACGAAGTGGAGGTTCTTGTCAACAGAGCAGCCCTAAACTTTGGGGTGCTTGTGTCTTGCTGATTTTTAGTTTTCCCAATTTATACGCCCATGAGTGGAAGTGCCCTATGCTCTCTAAGCTGAGTTTTGTAAATGTTTCAGGACACACCGTACACTTCTCCAGAGTGGCTGTTGGCAATTTACATCCCGCCCATCAGCGTAGCAAGGCTCCCGTTTCTCCGTGGCCTGTCCTGCATTTCTGGTTTTGACACTTTATTCAGCATGGCCCTTTTGACCGATGGGAAGCGAGACTTCTTTGTAGCGCTGATTTGCCTTTCCAGGTTGCTTGGTTGGCCAAAAAGGGCGTATGCGTTTTTTCCTGAATATATTCAGGAAAAAACGCATACGCCCTTTTTGGCCAAGGGCATCATTGTCGAGGTTTTGCCGCTTTTCCTGTGCTTTAAAGGCGATTCGAATCTGCCTCCTGAAATCTGTTTCCTGCAATTCTGCCTTGCTTTCAAATCCTCTTTGTTGCCTTCCCTCAATATATTTGTAGACGAGAGTTATCATTTATAAGTCTGCAGGTTTGTGAATTGCAGTGCCCCTGAGCTCCATATTTCAACTCGCTCTCTTGGGAGCTGGCCGCAAAAGCGCAGGATTGCTTTAGGCCCTATTCTGCTTCCGGGCGGCAGACTGAGCTTGTGGTTAATTCTTCTTCCTGATGGGAAAATAGAGTGACCTGTGCCTGTCCCAACACCTAGAGCTAGTCTCTCATTGGTTCCCCCTCTTCCCGTTCATCCTCAGGACAAATTGCAACCTGTATGGAACAGGAGGTTAAAGGTGCTGATTCTCCAAGGTGGGAGAATGCTAGTAAAGCGGCTGGAATGGCGTACCCGAGCACAAGGAGATGAGAAATGAGGTGCGGTTTAGAAACCTTTCCCGTTCACACGGTGTAACTTCTTCTGGTTTCTCATGCATGGTTTCGATGTAGGAAGATGCCCTTGAACCTGGAGATTTGGGACTCATGGGATGGGTACCACGCAGTATTACTTTAAAGGGTCTGCGTTTGCTCACCCAACCTCACCAAACCCCTCAGCCCCAAGAGTGTCCACCCTTATGTCTCAATCAGCTGCGGGTCTAGATATGGTCAATCCAGGTGGCATCACAGCGCCTGAACGAATTTTGTAAGAATTTCTCTCCCTTTCACTGTCTTTGTTTCACGGGTTTTTAAAATTAATTGAGTTTTATAAAGGGGTTTAGCTGCTTTTCACTGCTGTGTTTATGCAGCTTTACACCCACTTGACTCACTTACAGAGAGATATCAATACATAGGTTTTAAGATTCTTACTAGTCAATATATTCTTGGGCGGTGAATAGGGGGTGTTGAGTCCAGTTCCCTGAGCAAGGAGTAGGTCTTGTCTATTACATATTGGGTTTATGGAACGGTATCTGAGCTAATTTGAAATCCTTGTTTTATGCATCACCCCACCTCACCTTTCCCGTTAGGCAGCCATAGTGTGTTTTCTAACCGTGTGACTCTGTTCTGTTTTGTAATTCAGTTCAAGGGTAGCGGTTTTTACATTCCCTCTATAAGTGATATCTTATGATAAGTGTCTTTTTCTGTGTGACTTATTTCACTTAGAATCGTCGTACCTAAATCCACTCATCATGCTGCTACTAGCCTTATGACGTTGATTTCATGGCTGAGTGATGTTCCATTGTACATAATGACCACAAGTTCTTTATCCATTTTTCTCTTTCCTGGGATATTTAAGGTGTAACGAAGTGGAGGTTCTTGTCAACAGAGCAGCCCTAAACTTTGGGGTGCTTGTGTCTTGCTGATTTTTAGTTTTCCCAATTTATACGCCCATGAGTGGAAGTGCCCTATGCTCTCTAAGCTGAGTTTTGTAAATGTTTCAGGACACACCGTACACTTCTCCAGAGTGGCTGTTGGCAATTTACATCCCGCCCATCAGCGTAGCAAGGCTCCCGTTTCTCCGTGGCCTGTCCTGCATTTCTGGTTTTGACACTTTATTCAGCATGGCCCTTTTGACCGATGGGAAGCGAGACTTCTTTGTAGCGCTGATTTGCCTTTCCAGGTTGCTTGGTTGGCCAAAAAGGGCGGATGCGTTTTTTCCTGAATATATTCAGGAAAAAACGCATACGCCCTTTTTGGCCAAGGGCATCATTCTCGAGGTTTTGCCACTTTTCCTGTGCTTTAAAGGCGATTCGAATCTGCCTCCTGAAATCTGTTTCCTGCAATTCTGCCTTGCTTTCAAATCCTCTTTGTTGCCTTCCCTCAATATATTTGTAGACGAGAGTTATCATTTATAAGTCTGCAGGTTTGTGAATTGCAGTGCCCCTGAGCTCCATATTTCAACTCGCTCTCTTGGGAGCTGGCCGCAAAAGCGCAGGATTGCTTTAGGCCCTATTCTGCTTCCGGGCGGCAGACTGAGCTTGTGGTTAATTCTTCTTCCTGATGGGAAAATAGAGTGACCTGTGCCTGTCCCAACACCTAGAGCTAGTCTCTCATTGGTTCCCCCTCTTCCCGTTCATCCTCAGGACAAATTGCAACCTGTATGGAACAGGAGGTTAAAGGTGCTGATTCTCCAAGGAGGGAGATTGCTAGTAAAGCGGCTGGAATGGCGAACCCGAGCACAAGGAGATGAGAAATGAGGTGCGTTTTAGAAACCTTTCCTGATCACTCGGTGGACCATCTTCTGGGTTTCTCATGCATGTTTTCGATGTAGGAAGATGCCCTTGAACCTGGAGATTTGGGACCCATGGGATGGGTACCACGCAGTATTACTTTAAAGCGTCTGCGTTTGCTCACCCAACCTCACCAAACCTCTCAGCCCCAAGAGTGTCCACCCTTATGTCTCAATCAGCTGCAGGTCTAGATATGGTCAATCCAGGTGGCATCACAGCCCCTGAACGAATTTTGTAAGAATTTCTCTCTCTTTCACTGTCTTTGTTTCAAGGGTTTTTAAAATTAATTGAGTTTTATAATGGGGTTTTGCTGCTTTTCACTGCTGTGTTTATGCAGCTTTACACCCACTTGACTCACTTACAGAGAGATATCAATACATAGGTTTTAAGATTCTTACTAGTCAGATATATTCTTGGGCGGTGAATAGGGGGTGTTGAGTCCAGTTCCCTGAGCAAGGAGTAGGTCTTGTCTATTACATATTGGGTTCATGGAACGGTATCTGAGCTAATTTGAAACCCTTGTTTTATGCATCACCCTACCTCACCTTTCCCGTTAGGCAGCCATAGTGTGTTTTCTAACCGTGTGACTCTGTTCTGTTTTGTAATTCAGTTCAAGGGCAGCGGTTTTTACATTCCCTCTATAGGTGATATCTTATGATAAGTGTCTTTTTCTGTGTGACTTATTTGACTTAGAATCGTCGTACCTAAATCCACTCATCATGCTGCTACTAGCCTTATGACGTTGATTTCATGGCTGAGTGATATTCCATTGTACATAAGGACCACAACTTCTTTATCCATTTTTCTCTTTCCTGGGATATTTAAGGTGTAACGAAGTGGAGGTTCTTGTCAACAGAGCAGCCCTAAACTTTGGGGTGCTTGTGTCTTGCTGATTTTTAGTTTTCCCAATTTATACGCCCATGAGTGGAAGTGCCCTATGCTCTCTAAGCTGAGTTTTGTAAATGTTTCAGGACACACCGTACACTTCTCCAGAGTGGCTGTTGGCAATTTACATCCCGCCCATCAGCGTAGCAAGGCTCCCGTTTCTCCGTGGCCTGTCCTGCATTTCTGGTTTTGACACTTTATTCAGCATGGCCCTTTTGACCGATGGGAAGCGAGACTTCTTTGTAGCGCTGATTTGCCTTTCCAGGTTGCTTGGTTGGCCAAAAAGGGCGTATGCGTTTTTTCCTGAATATATTCAGGAAAAAACGCATACGCCCTTTTTGGCCAAGGGCATCATTGTCGAGGTTTTGCCGCTTTTCCTGTGCTTTAAAGGCGATTCGAATCTGCCTCCTGAAATCTGTTTCCTGCAAATCTGCCTTGCTTTCAAATCCTCTTTGTTGCCTTCCCTCAATATATTTGTAGACGAGAGTTATCATTTATAAGTCTGCAGGTTTGTGAATTGCAGTGCCCCTGAGCTCCATTTTTCAACTCGCTCTCTTGGGAGCTGGCCGCAAAAGCGCAGGAGTGCTTTAGGCCCTATTCTGCTTCCGGGCGGCAGACTGATCTTGTGGTTAATTCTTCTTCCTGATGGGAAAATAGAGTGACCTGTGCCTGTCCCAACACCTAGAGCTAGTCTCTCATTGGTTCCCCCTCTTCCCGTTCATCCTCAGGACAAATTGCAACCTGTATGGAACAGGAGGTTAAAGGTGCTGATTCTCCAAGGTGGGAGAATGCTAGTAAAGCGGCTGGAATGGCGTACCCGAGCACAAGGAGATGAGAAATGAGGTGCGGTTTAGAAACCTTTCCCGTTCACACGGTGTAACTTCTTCTGGGTTTCTCATGCATGGTTTCGATGTAGGAAGATGCCCTTGAACCTGGAGATTTGGGACTCATGGGATGGGTACCACGCAGTATTACTTTAAAGGGTCTGCGTTTGCTCACCCAACCTCACCAAACCCCTCAGCCCCAAGAGTGTCCACCCTTATGTCTCAATCAGCTGCGGGTCTAGATATGGTCAATCCAGGTGGCATCACAGCGCCTGAACGAATTTTGTAAGAATTTCTCTCCCTTTCACTGTCTTTGTTTCACGGGTTTTTAAAATTAATTGAGTTTTATAAAGGGGTTTAGCTGCTTTTCACTGCTGTGTTTATGCAGCTTTACACCCACTTGACTCACTTACAGAGAGATATCAATACATAGGTTTTAAGATTCTTACTAGTCAGATATATTCTTGGGCGGTGAATAGGGGGTGTTGAGTCCAGTTCCCTGAGCAAGGAGTAGGTCTTGTCTATTACATATTGGGTTTATGGAACGGTATCTGAGCTAATTTGAAATCCTTGTTTTATGCATCACCCCACCTCACCTTTCCCGTTAGGCAGCCATAGTGTGTTTTCTAACCGTGTGACTCTGTTCTGTTTTGTAATTCAGTTCAAGGGTAGCGGTTTTTACATTCCCTCTATAAGTGATATCTTATGATAAGTGTCTTTTTCTGTGTGACTTATTTCACTTAGAATCGTCGTACCTAAATCCACTCATCATGCTGCTACTAGCCTTATGACGTTGATTTCATGGCTGAGTGATGTTCCATTGTACATAATGACCACAAGTTCTTTATCCATTTTTCTCTTTCCTGGGATATTTAAGGTGTAACGAAGTGGAGGTTCTTGTCAACAGAGCAGCCCTAAACTTTGGGGTGCTTGTGTCTTGCTGATTTTTAGTTTTCCCAATTTATACGCCCATGAGTGGAAGTGCCTATGCTCTCTAAGCTGAGTTTTGTAAATGTTTCAGGACACACCGTACACTTCTCCAGAGTGGCTGTTGGCAATTTACATCCCGCCCATCAGCGTAGCAAGGCTCCCGTTTCTCCGTGGCCTGTCCTGCATTTCTGGTTTTGACACTTTATTCAGCATGGCCCTTTTGACCGATGGGAAGCGAGACTTCTTTGTAGCGCTGATTTGCCTTTCCAGGTTGCTTGGTTGGCCAAAAAGGGCGGATGCGTTTTTTCCTGAATATATTCAGGAAAAAACGCATACGCCCTTTTGGCCAAGGGCATCATTGTCGAGGTTTTTGCCACTTTTCCTGTGCTTTAAAGGCGATTCGAATCTGCCTCCTGAAATCTGTTTCCTGCAAATCTGCCTTGCTTTCAATCCTCTTTGTTGCCTTCCCTCAATATATTTGTAGACGAGAGTTATCATTTATAAGTCTGCAGGTTTGTGAATTGCAGTGCCCCTGAGCTCCATTTTTCAACTCGCTCTCTTGGGAGCTGGCCGCAAAGCGCAGGATTGCTTTAGGCCCTATTCTGCTTTCGGGCGGCAGACTGATCTTGTGGTTAATTCTTCTTCCTGATGGGAAAATAGAGTGACCTGTGCCTGTCCCAACACCTAGAGCTAGTCTCTCATTGGTTCCCCCTCTTCCCGTTCATCCTCAGGACAAATTGCAACCTGTATGGAACAGGAGGTTAAAGGTGCTGATTCTCCAAGGAGGGAGATTGCTAGTAAAGCGGCTGGAATGGCGAACCGAGCACAAGGAGATGAGAAATGAGGTGCGTTTTAGAAACCTTTCCCGATCACTCGGTGGACCATCTTCTGGGTTTCTCATGCATGTTTTCGATGTAGGAAGATGCCCTTGAACCTGGAGATTTGGGACCCATGGGATGGGTACCACGCAGTATTACTTTAAAGCGTCTGCGTTTGCTCACCCAACCTCACCAAACATCTCAGCCCCAAGAGTGTCCACCCTTATGTCTCAATCAGCTGCAGGTCTAGATATGGTCAATCCAGGTGGCATCACAGCCCCTGAACGAATTTTGTAAGAATTTCTCTCTCTTTCACTGTCTTTGTTTCACGGGTTTTTAAAATTAATGAGTTTTATAATGGGGTTTAGCTGCTTTTCACTGCTGTGTTTATGCAGCTTTACACCCACTTGACTCACTTACAGAGAGATATCAATACATAGGTTTTAAGATTCTTACTAGTCAGATATATTCTTGGGCGGTGAATAGGGGGTGTTGAGTCCAGTTCCCTGAGCAAGGAGTAGGTCTTGTCTATTACATATTGGGTTTATGGAACGGTATCTGAGCTAATTTGAAATCCTTGTTTTATGCATCACCCCACCTCACCTTTCCCGTTAGGCAGCCATAGTTGTGTTTTCTAACCGTGTGACTCTGTTCTGTTTTGTAATTCAGTTCAAGGGTAGCGGTTTTTACATTCCCTCTGTAAGTGATATCTTATGATAAGTGTCTTTTTCTGTGTGACTTATTTCACTTAGAATCGTCGTACCTAAATGCACTCATCATGCTGCTACTAGCCTTATGACGTTGATTTCATAGCTGAGTGATGTTCCATTGTACATAAGGACCACAACTTCTTTATCCATTTTTCTCTTTCCTGGGATATTAAGGTGTAACGAAGTGGAGGTTCTTGTCAAGAGAGCAGCCCTAAACTTTGGGGTGCTTGTGTCTTGCTGATTTTTAGTTTTCCCAATTTATACGCCCATGAGTGGAAGTGCCCTATTGCTCTCTAAGCTGAGTTTTGTAAATGTATCAGGACACACCGTACACTTCTCCAGAGTGGCTGTTGGCAATTTACATCCCGCCCATCAGCGTAGCAAGGCTCCCGTTTCTCCGTGGCCTGTCCTGCATTTCTGGTTTTGACACTTTATTCAGCATGGCCCTTTTGACCGATGGGAAGCGAGACTTCTTTGTAGCGCTGATTTGCCTTTCCATGTTGCTTGGTTGGCCAAAAAGGGCGTATGCGTTTTTTCCTGAATATATTCAGGAAAAAACGCATACGCCCTTTTTGGCCAAGGGCATCATTGTCGAGGTTTTGCCGCTTTTCCTGTGCTTTAAAGGCGATTCGAATCTGCCTCCTGAAATCTGTTTCCTTCAAATCTGCCTTGCTTTTCAAATCCTCTTTGTTGCCTTCCCTCAATATATTTGTAGACGAGAGTTATCATTTATAAGTCTGCAGGTTTGTGAATTGCAGTGCCCCTGAGCTCCATATTTCAACTCGCTCTCTTGGGAGCTGGCCGCAAAAGCGCAGGATTGCTTTAGGACCTATTCTGCTTCCGGGCGGCAGACTGAGCTTGTGGTTTAATTCTTCTTCCTGATGGGAAAATAGAGTGACCTGTGCCTGTCCCAACACCTAGAGCTAGTCTCTCATTGGTTCCCCCCTCTTCCCGTTCATCCTCAGGACAAATTGCAACCTGTATGGAACAGGAGGTTAAAGGTGCTGATTCTCCAAGGAGGGAGATTGCTAGTAAAGCGGCTGGAATGGCGAACCCGAGCACAAGGAGATGAGAAATGAGGTGCGTTTTAGAAACCTTTCTGATCACTCGGTTGACCATCTTCTGGGTTTCTCATGCATGTTTTCGATGTAGGAAGATGCCCTTGAACCTGGAGATTTGGGACCCATGGGATGGGTACCACGCAGTATTACTTTAAAGCGTCTGCGTTTGCTCACCCAACCTCACCAAACCTCTCAGCCCCAAGAGTGTCCACCCTTATGTCTCAATCAGCTGCAGGTCTAGATATGGTCAATCAGGTGGCATCACAGCCCCTGAACGAATTTTGTAAGAATTTCTCTCTCTTTCACTGTCTTTGTTTCAAGGGTTTTTAAAATTAATTGAGTTTTATAATGGGGTTTAGCTGCTTTTCACTGCTGTGTTTATGCAGCTTTACACCCACTTGACTCACTTACAGAGAGATATCAATACATAGGTTTTAAGATTCTTACTAGTCAGATATATTCTTGGGCGGTGAATAGGGGGTGTTGAGTCCAGTTCCCTGAGCAAGGAGTAGGTCTTGTCTATTACATATTGGGTTCATGGAACGGTATCTGAGCTAATTTGAAACCCTTGTTTTATGCATCACCCCACCTCACCTTTTCCGTTAGGCAGCCATAGTGTGTTTTCTAACCGTGTGACTCTGTTCTGTTTTGTAATTCAGTTCAAGGGCAGCGGTTTTTACATTCCCTCTATAGGTGATATCTTATGATAAGTGTCTTTTTCTGTGTGACTTATTGACTTAGAATCGTCGTACCTAAATCCACTCATCATGCTGCTACTAGCCTTATGACGTTGATTTCATGGCTGAGTGATATTCCATTGTACATAAGGACCACAACTTCTTTATCCATTTTTCTCTTTCCTGGGATATTTAAGGTGTAACGAAGTGGAGGTTCTTGTCAACAGAGCAGCCCTAAACTTTGGGGTGCTTGTGTCTTGCTGATTTTTAGTTTTCCCAATTTATACGCCCATGAGTGGAAGTGCCCTATGCTCTCTAAGCTGAGTTTTGTAAATGTTTCAGGACACACCGTACACTTCTCCAGAGTGGCTGTTGCAATTTACATCCCGCCCATCAGCGTAGCAAGGCTCCCGTTTCTCCGTGGCCTGTCCTGCATTTCTGGTTTTGACACTTTATTCAGCATGGCCCTTTTGACCGATGGGAAGCGAGACTTCTTTGTAGCGCTGTGATTTGCCTTTCCAGGTTGCTTGGTTGGCCAAAAAGGGCTGTATGCGTTTTTTCCTGAATATATTCAGGAAAAAACGCATACGCCCTTTTTGGCCAAGGGCATCATTGTCGAGGTTTTGCCGCTTTTCCTGTGCTTTAAAGGCGATTCGAATCTGCCTCCTGAAATCTGTTTCCTGCAAATCTGCCTTGCTTTCAAATCCTCTTTGTTGCCTTCCCTCAATATATTTGTAGACGAGAGTTATCATTTATAAGTCTGCAGGTTTGTGAATTGCAGTGCCCCTGAGCTCCATTTTTCAACTCGCTCTCTTGGAGCTGGCCGCAAAAGCGCAGGATTGCTTTAGGCCCTATTCTGCTTTCGGGCGGGCAGACTGATCTTGTGGTTAATTCTTCTTCCTGATGGGAAAATAGAGTGACCTGTGCCTGTCCCAACACCTAGAGCTAGTCTCTCATTGGTTCCCCTCTTCCGTTCATCCTCAGGACAAATTGCAACCTGTATGGAACAGGAGGTTAAGGTGCTGATTCTCCAAGGAGGGAGATTGCTAGTAAAGCGGCTGGAATGGCGAACCCGAGCACAAGGAGATGAGAAATGAGGTGCGTTTTAGAAACCTTTCCGATCACTCGGTGGACCATCTTCTGGGTTTCTCATGCATGTTTTCGATGTAGGAAGATGCCCTTGAACCTGGAGATTTGGGACCCATGGGATGGGTACCACGCAGTATTACTTTAAAGCGTCTGCGTTTGCTCACCCAACCTCACCAAACATCTCAGCCCCAAGAGTGTCCACCCTTATGTCTCAATCAGCTGCAGGTCTAGATGTGGTCAATCCAGGTGGCATCACAGCCCCTGAAAGAATTTTGTAAGAATTTCTCTCTCTTTCACTGTCTTTGTTTCACGGGTTTTTAAAATTAATTGAGTTTTATAATGGGGTTTAGCTGCTTTTCACTGCTGTGTTTATGCAGCTTTACACCCACTTGACTCACTTACAGAGAGATATCAATACATAGGTTTTAAGATTCTTACTAGTCAGATATATTCTTGGGCGGTGAATAGGGGGTGTTGAGTCCAGTTCCCTGAGCAAGGAGTAGGTCTTGTCTATTACATATTGGTTTATGGAACGGTATCTGAGCTAATTTGAAATCCTTGTTTTATGCATCACCCCACACTCACCTTTCCCGTTAGGCAGCCATAGTGTGTTTTCTAACCGTGTGACTCTGTTCTGTTTTGTAATTCAGTTCAAGGGACTTAGTATTTAGCGGTTTTTACATTCCCTCTGTAAGTGATATCTTATGATAAGGTGTCTTTTTCTGTGTGACTTATTTCACTTAGAATCGTCGTACCTAAATCCACTCATCATGCTGCTACTAGCCTTATGACGTTGATTTCATGGCTGAGTGATGTTCCATTGTACATAAGGACCACAACTTCTTTATCCTTTTTCTCTTTCCTGGGATATTTAAGGTGTAACGAAGTGGAGGTTCTTGTCAAGAGAGCAGCCCTAAACTTTGGGGTGCTTGTGTCTTGCTGATTTTTAGTTTTCCCAATTTATACGCCCATTGAGTGGAAGTGCCCTATGCTCTCTAAGCTGAGTTTTGTAAATGTTTTTTGGACACACCGTACACTTCTCAAGAGTGGCTGTTGGCAATTTACATCCCGCCATCAGCGTAGCAAGGCTCCCGTTTCTCCGTGGGCCTGTCCTGCATTTCTGGTTTTGACACTTTATTCAGCATGGCCCTTTTGACCGATGGAAGCGAGACTTCTTTGTAGCGCTGATTTTGCCTTTCCATGTTGCTTGGTGGCCAAAAAGGGCGTATGCGTTTTTTCCTGAATATATTCAGGAAAAAACGCATACGCCCTTTTTGGCCAAGGGCATCATTGTCGAGGTTTTGCCGCTTTTTCCTGTGCTTTAAAGGCGATTCGAATCTGCCTCCTGAAATCTGTTTCCTTCAAATCTGCCTTGCTTTCAAATCCTCTTTGTTGCCTTCCCTCAATATATTTGTAGACGAGAGTTATCATTTATAAGTCTGCAGGTTTGTGAATTGCAGTGCCCCTGAGCTCCATATTTCAACTCGCTCTCTTGGGAGCTGGCCGCAAAAGCGCAGGATTGCTTTAGGCCCTATTCTGCTTCCGGGCGGCAGACTGAGCTTGTGGTTAATTCTTCTTCTGATGGGAAAATAGAGTGACCTGTGCCTGTCCCAACACCTAGAGCTAGTCTCTCATTGGTTCCCCTCTTCCCGTCATCCTCAGGACAAATTGCAACCTGTATGGAACAGGAGGTTAAAGGTGCTGATTCTCCAAGGAGGGAGATTGCTAGTAAAGCGGCTGGATTGGCGAACCGAGCACAAGGAGATGAGAAATGAGGTGCGTTTTAGAAACCTTTCCTGATCACTCGGTGGACCATCTTCTGGGTTTCTCATGCATGTTTTCGATGTAGGAAGATGCCCTTGAACCTGGAGATTTGGGACCCATGGGATGGGTACCACGCAGTATTACTTTAAAGCGTCTGCGTTTGCTCACCCAACTCACCAAACCTCTCAGCCCCAAGAGTGTCCACCCTTATGTCTCAATCAGCTGCAGGTCTAGATATGGTCAATCCAGGTGGCATCACAGCCCCTGAACGAATTTTGTAAGAATTTCTCTCTCTTTCACTGTCTTTGTTTCAAGGGTTTTTAAAATTAATTGAGTTTTATAATGGGGTTTTGCTGCTTTTCACTGCTGTGTTTATGCAGCTTTACACCCACTTGACTCACTTACAGAGAGATATCAATACATAGGTTTTAAGATTCTTACTAGTCAGATATATTCTTGGGCGGTGAATAGGGGGGTGTGTTGAGTCCAGTTACCTGAGCAATGGAGTAGGTCTAGTCTATTACATATTGGGTTCATGGAACGGTATCTGAGCTAATTTGAAACCCTTGTTTTATGCATCACCCTACCTCACCTTTCCCGTTAGGCAGCCATAGTGTGTTTCTATCCGTGTGACTCTGTTCTGTTTTGTAATTCAGTTCAAGGGCAAGCGGTTTTTACATTCCCTCTATAGGTGATATCTTATGATAAGTGTCTTTTTCTGTGTGACTTATTTGACTTAGAATCGTCGTACCTAAATCCACTCATCATGCTGCTACTAGCCTTATGACGTTGATTTTCATGGCTGAGTGATATTCCATTGTACATAAGGACCACAACTTCTTTATCCAATTTTTCTCTTTCCTGGATATTTAAGGTGTAACGAAGTGGAGGTTCTTGTCAACAGAGCAGCCCTAAACTTTGGGTGCTTGTGTCTTGCTGATTTTTAGTTTTCCAATTTATACGCCCATGAGTGGAAGTGCCCTATGCTCTCTTAGCTGAGTTTTGTAATGTTTCAGGACACACCGTACACTCTCCAGAGTGGCTGTTGGCAATTTACATCCCGCCAATCAGCGTAGCAAGGCTCCCGTTCTCCGTGGCCTGTCCTGCATTTCTGGTTTTGACACTTTATTCAGGCATGGCCCTTTTTGACCGATGGGAAGCGAGACTTCTTTGTAGCGCTGATTTGCCTTTCCAGGTTGCTTGGTTGGCCAAAAAGGGCGTATGCGTTTTTTCCTGAATATATTCAGGAAAAAACGCATACGCCCTTTTTGGCCAAGGGCATCATTGTCGAGGTTTTGCCGCTTTTCCTGTGCTTTAAAGGCGATTCGAATCTGCCTCCTGAAATCTGTTTCCTGCAATTCTGCCTTGCTTTCAAATCCTCTTTGTTGCCTTCCCTCAATATATTTGTAGACGAGAGTTATCATTTATAAGTCTGCAGGTTTTGTGAATTAGCAGTGCCCCTGAGCTCCAATATTTCAACTCGCTCTCTTGGGAGCTGGCCGCAAAAGCGCAGGATTGCTTAGGCCCTATTCTGCTTCCGGGCGGCAGACTGAGCTTGTGGTTAATTCTTCTTCCTGATGGGAAAATAGAGTGACACTGTGCCCTGTCCCAACACCTAGAGCTAGTCTCTCATTGGTTCCCCCTCTTCCCGTTCATCCTCAGGACAAATTGCAACCTGTATGGAACAGGAGGTTAAAGGTGCTGATTCTCCAAGGTGGGAGAATGCTAGTAAAGCGGCTGGAATGGCGTACCCGAGCACAAGGAGATGAGAAATGAGGTGCGGTTTAGAAACCTTTCCCGTTCACACGGTGTATCTTCTTCTGGGTTTCTCATGCATGGATTCGATGTAGGAAGATGCCCTTGAACTGGAGATTTGGGACTCATGGGATGGGTACCACGCAGTATACTTTAAAGGGACTGCGTTTGCTCACCCAACCTCACCAAACCCTCAGCCCCAAGAGTGTCCACCCTTATGTCTCAATCAGCTGCGGGTCTAGATATGGTCAATCAAGGTGGCATCACAGCGCCTGAACGAATTTTGTAAGAATTTCTCTCCCTTTCACTGTCTTTGTTTCACGGGTTTTTAAAATTAATTGAGTTTTATAAAGGGGTTTAGCTGCTTTTCACTGCTGTGTTTATGCAGCTTTACACCCACTTGACTCACTTACAGAGAGATATCAATACATAGGTTTAAGATTCTTACTAGTCAATATATTCATGGGCGGTGAAATAGGGGGTGTTGAGTCAGTTCCCTGAGCAAGGAGTAGGTCTTGTCTATTACATATTGGGTTTATGGAACCGGTATCTGAGCTAATTTGAAATCCTTGTTTTATGCATCACCCCACCTCACCTTTCCCGTTAGGCAGCCATAGTGTGTTTTCTAACCGTGTGACTCTGTTCTGTTTTGTAATTCAGTTCAAGGGTAGCGGTTTTTACATTCCCTCTATAAGTGATATCTTATGATAAGTGTCTTTTACTGTGTGACTATTTCACTTAGAATCGTCGTACCTAAATCCACTCATCATGCTGCTACTAGCCTTATGACGTTGATTTCATGGCTGAGTGATGTTCCATTGTACATAATGACCACAAGTTCTTTATCCATTTTTCTCTTTCCTGGGATATTTAAGGTGTAACGAAGTGGAGGTTTCTTGTCAACAAGAGCAGCCCTAAACTTTGGGGTGCTTGTGTCTTGCTGATTTTTTAGTTTTCCCAATTTATACGCCCATGAGTGGAAGTGCCCTATGCTCTCTAAGCTGAGTTTTGTAAATGTTTCAGGACACACCAGTACACTTCTCCAGAGTGGCTGTTGGCAATTTACATCCCGCCCATCAGCGTAGCAAGGCTCCCGTTTCTCCGTGGCCTGTCCTGCATTTCTGGTTTAGACACTTTATTCAGCATGGCCCTTTTGACCGATGGGAAGCGAGACATTCTTTGTAGCGCTGATTTGCCTTTCCAGGTTGCTTGGTTGGCCAAAAAGGGCGGATGCGTTTTTTCCTGAATATATTCAGGAAAAAACGCATACGCCCTTTTTGGCCAAGGGCATCATTCTCGAGGTTTTGCCACTTTTCCTGTGCTTTAAGGCGATTCGAATCTGCCTCCTGAAATCTGTTTCCTGCAATTCTGCCTTGCTTTCAAATCCACTTTGTTGCCCTTCCCTCAATATATTTGTAGACGAGAGTTATCATTGATAAGTCTGGCAGGTTTGTGAATTGCAGTGCCCCTGAGCTCCATATTCAACTCGCTCTCTTGGGAGCTGGCCGCAAAGCGCAGGATTGCTTTAGGCCCTATTCTGCT
Source organism: Eschrichtius robustus (assembly GCF_028021215.1). Lineage (NCBI taxonomy): Eukaryota > Metazoa > Chordata > Mammalia > Artiodactyla > Eschrichtiidae > Eschrichtius > Eschrichtius robustus. Next base: position 111,650 of record NW_027175575.1, read on the forward strand.
TCCGGGCGGCAGACTGAGCTTGTGGTTAATTCTTCTTCCTGATGGGAAAATAGAGTGACCTGTGCCTGTCCCAACACCTAGAGCTAGTCTCTCATTGGTTCCCCCTCTTCCCGTTCATCCTCAGGACAAATTGCAACCTGTATGGAACAGGAGGTTAAAGGTGCTGATTCTCCAAGGAGGGAGATTGCTAGTAAAGCGGCTGGAATGGCGAACCCGAGCACAAGGAGATGAGAAATGAGGTGCGTTTTAGAAACCTTTCCTGATCACTCGGTGGACCATCTTCTGGGTTTCTCATGCATGTTTCGATGTAGGAAGATGCCCTTGAACCTGGAGATTTGGGACCCATGGGATGGGTACCACGCAGTATTACTTTAAAGCGTCTGCGTTTGCTCACCCAACCTCACCAAACCTCTCAGCCCCAAGAGTGTCCACCCTTATGTCTCAATCAGCTGCAGGTCTAAGATATGGTCAATCCAGGGTGGCATCACAGCCCCTGAACGAATTTTGTAAGAATTCTCTCTCTTTCACTGTCTTTGTTTCAAGGGTTTTTAAAATTAATTGAGTTTTATAATGGGGTTTTGCTGCTTTTTCACTGCTGTGTTTATGCAGCTTTACACCACTTGACTCACTTACAGAGAGATATCAATACATAGGTTTTAAGATTCTTACTAGTCAGATATATTCTTGGGGCGGTGAATAGGGGTTGTTGAGTCCAGTTCCCCTGAGCAAGGAGTAGGTCTTGTCTATTACATATTGGGTTCATGGAACGGTATCTGAGCTAATTTGAAACCCTTGTTTTATGCATCACCCTACCTCACCTTTTCCCGTTAGGCAGCCATAGTGTGTTTTCTAACCGTGTGACTCTGTCTGTTTTGTAATTCAGTTCAAGGGCAGCGGTTTTTACATTCCCTCTATAGGTGATATCTTATGATAAGTGTCCTTTTCTGTGTGACTTATTTGACTTAGAATCGTCGTACCTAAATCCACTCATCATGCTGCTACTAGCCTTATGACGTTGATTTCATGGCTGAGTGATATGTCCATTGTACATAAGGACCACAACTTCTTTATCCATTTTTTCTCTTTCCTGGGATATTTAAGGTGTAACGAAGTGGAGGTTCTTGTCAACAGAGCAGCCCTAAACTTTGGGGTGCTTGTGTCTTGCTGATTTTTAGTTTTCCCAATTTATACGCCCATGAGTGGAAGTGCCCTATGCTCTCTAAGCTGAGTTTTGTAAATGTTTCAGGACACACCGTACACTTCTCCAGAGTGGCTGTTGGCAATTTACATCCCGCCCATCAGCGTAGCAAGGCTCCCGTTTCTCCGTGGCCTGTCCCTGCATTTCTGGTTTTTGACACTTTATTCAGCATGGCCCTTTTGACCGATGGGAAGCGAGACTTCTTGTAGCGCTGATTTGCCTTTCCAGGTTGCTTGGTTGGCCAAAAAGGGCGTATGCGTTTTTTCCTGTATTTATTCAGGAAAAAACGCATACGCCCTTTTTGGCCAAGGGCATCATTGTCGAGGTTTTGCCGCTTTTCCTGTGCTTTA